>NC_138776.1:251694791-251792291 GCF_965119305.1 Pelophylax lessonae
CACCATTCAGTATCTTCCAGGCCTTTTATTGGCCAAGATTTGGATGTTTCAAAAAGGGTCAGAACCTGTAGAGTGCATCCCCACTTCACAAAACTACAATGCCATAGTACATACTGTAGGTTCCTGGACTCCAATGATTACGTCCATTTGGTGAAATGCATGAGAGGGCGGAGTCACATCTCGTGAAGGAGAATTTCTATGATGGAGTCCCTGTTGCAAGAAGATCTACCCCAATGGAGGTGCCGGACGCACCCCACAGAGTAAAAGTACCAGTGATGAAGAGTCTGGAGTCTGTTCTATTTCTTCTCCCTCTTTACCTTCTTCCTCTTTACCTAGTTCCTCTATTTCTCTTTATCTTCTTCTTTATCTTTCTCTTCTATTTCTTCTTCATCTCTCTTCATCTCTCTCCTCTCTCTTTTCTTCTTTTCTCTATCTTTCGTCTCCGTTTCTCTCTTCCTTCTTTGTCTATCTTCACTCTCTATCGTTTCCTTTCTATATTTCGATCTCTCAAGCTCTCTGCCTCCCCTCTCTTTCTCCCCCTTGTCTATCCCTCTCTCCCCCTCGTTCCCATTCCCCAATCTCCAGGGGAGGACTGGGGCAGGGGGCTATTGCCCCCTGGGCCGCTCTGATGTCCTGTAAAAAAACTGCATGGCTTCTGCCACAGACATGCCAAAAGGATTCCTGGTGAAGAGAAGTAAAAAGTCTCTGCCCCTGACCTACTGAGTGCGGGTTGAAGACAAGGACAGAGTGCAGGCCTCCCTCCCCAGCATAGATGGTTTAAACTGTCTGAGCAGAGGCCGGTTCCACGCCCCACTGGAGACTCTCCTTCCTTGGCCAGCCCCAACCGAGCTGTCCCAGCTCCCCCCAACCACCCCCTGCTGGACAGGTTGGGAATCCGGATTCAGCCGATGAGTAGAGAGTACCTGGAGCAGGGCTTCAGCCTGGAATGGGGGTCAGGAGGAGGACGGGAAGAGGGAGAGTGGGAGGGGGGCCGAGTCGCTGCACCATGGGCCTCTGGTTTGTACTTGCCCCCTGGGCCAAAAGTTGCCAGTCGGCCCCTGCCCATCTCTCACATTTCTCTCTCCTACCCTCTTCTTTCCCTTCATCGCCATTTTTTTTCTCTCATTCTTCAATATCATTTCTTTATTAAAGGTACAGTATACACTGCTAACCATTTACTTAGCACTCTACATACTGTACGTTTACACCATCCCTACCCTCAAGGAGCTTCCAATCTAAGGTCCCAATCTCACATACATACACATATTAAGGCCAATTTAGATACAAACCAGTTAGTCACCAGCAGGTCTTGGACAATCCAGATGAAATTTATGCAACTCCAGAGAGAACATGCAAACCGCATGCAGATAGTGCCCTGACCGGAATTCAAACCAAGGACTGAAAGGAAAAAGAGCTAACCAATGAGCCACTGTGTTGTCGATTTCTAAGATTGTATCATGTCTTGGCAATTTTTTTATAGATATCATTTGTTCTACTTGTTGTTTTAGGGAACAGCTAAAAACAGTAAACCATCCAACTGATGATGGAGAAGGAGCAAGGTCACATAACTGAGAGGATACTAAAACTCACCCTGGAGATCCTCTACCTGCTGATCGGAGAGGTGAGGAGGATTCTGGGAGGTCACATGACATCACTCTTATCTCTATTAATAAAACACAGAGCTGACCAGAGAGGAGAGGAGGATTCTGGGAGGTCACATGACATCACTCTTATCTCTATTAATAAAATACAGACCTGACCGGAGAGGTGATGAGGATTCTGGGAGGTCACATGACATCACTCTTATCTCTACTCCCAATTCTTTAGTTTACATGAAGGGATTTCATATATTTTAAACACTAACAGAAGTGTTTTTTTTCTTCTCTACACAAAGGACTTTTTTATACTAAAGAAGACATTTGGTGTGACATCCAATAGACACATCAACAAGAAGATTCTAGAAGCCACCCAGAAGATCATTGAGCTGCTGACAGGAGAGGTGAGCGGTGCCGGGAATTCTGGGACATTATCCAGTAACAGACAAGCGATGTGTCTGGATGGTGACTGTATCATTGTGTGTGTCAGGTTCCTATAAGGTGTCAGGATGTCACTGTCTATTTCTCCATGGAGGAGTGGGAGTATATAGAAGGACACAAGGACCTCTACAAGGACGTCATGATGGAGAACCGGCCGCCCCTCACATCACCGACACCGGGTAACAGGAGACATTAATTTCTTGTATTGAGGATCCCCCTAGATACACACATCCTCTGATATAAAGACATAGAAACAATGTATTCAGTCAGTGTGTGTGTTTCCTACAGATGGATCCAGTAACAGAAATCCCCCAGAGAGATCTCCCCGTCCTCTGTATTCCCGGGACTCCATACAGGAGGACTACAGCATCCTTCAGGATGATCAGGTAGATGGAACCTATATCGAAAATATAATTATGAACCACAACTATCTTGCTTTGTTATTGTTGTTAACTAATAAGCAATTACAACTACAAAATCTAGAATAGCATGTGATTTATTTAGGGTGAAGATCTGATTATTGTAAAAGTTGACGATGAAGAAGAGCCATATGTGGTGGGTGACAAACCATGTAAGGAGGAGGAAATCCCCCCAGAGATTAGCACAGGTGAGTCATACAAACTAAATCCAGAGAAGAGTCCTAGATTCTCCTTGTTCAGTCACTACAACCAGTGCCGGGACAAGGTCATCTGGTGCCCAGGGCGAAGATGGCAAACTGCGCCCCCCCTGGGGTATAAAGAAAGTCAGTGTCATTTCAAAGCCAATATTTCCCATAGATGCCAATGTTAAAAACAAGGAGCAGTGCCATGTCAAGCTGACCAAGATTTCCTATAGATGCCAATGTTAGACAGGGAGCAGTGCCATGCCAAGCTGTCCAAGATTTCCCATAGACGCCAATGTTAAAAACCTGCAGCAGTGCTATGTCAAGTTGACCAAGATTTCCTATAGACGCCAATGTTAAAAACCGGGAGTAGTGCCATGCCAAGCCGACCAAGCTGTGTCCGTACTCGTGAGCAGTGCCAGTCCTAGCAAGCAAGAGGGTCATCGAGGCGGACGGGGAGAGAGGAGGCGGGCAGGGAATTCAGAGAACTGAAGGCAGCCTGTCAGGAATCTTGACTTCGTCCCCAGGAGCCTCTCATGGGGCCCCCCACTGGTCCCGGGCACTCAGTCAGATGGGTCAGTCCACCCCTGGTATGAACTAACACACCAGGCGGGCGGGTGAGCGGCCGCTAATGGCTGCCTGTAACGAAGTGAGCCCTTCACTTCCCTGTCAGTGGAGATACCCGCCTGACAGGGAAGTGAAGGTCTCACTTTGTTACAGCTATTAGCGACCGCTCGCCTGTCCGCCCGGTGTGTTAGTAGTCACACACACTTCACCTGTGCTGCGCTGCACCCCCCTTCCTCTACTAAACGGTGCCGCCCAGGGCACCCCCTCTTCCGCCCCCCCCCCTGTACCGGCTCTGACTACAACAATCTCTTATTCTCCCCCTTCCTCTGTCAGTAGACAGTAATGGGGGGACAGTATGTGCCCAGTGGGGGAGTCAGGAGCCATCAGCCTCTATAAGACTCCGGCTCTCCTCCTCCCATCATGTCATTGTGTGTTACCAGCCAAGAGACGTGACCAGTCTCCCCCCACACACACTCTCTGGGGTCTCTCATACATCTCAGTACAGGGGGCTTCACTCTCATCTTTATTCACAGACCCCGGAGACACTCAAAGGCACCTCAAAGTCAAGGAGGAGGAAGAAGGACATGTGAGGATTAAAGAGGAGGAAGTTCCTATAGAGATCAGCTCAGGTGAGTAAAAAACAGTAAATCAAAAGAGGAGCTCCAGATTTTCCTTGTTCAGTCACTACAACATTTAACATTTCCTTGGTACATTATATATTATGTAATATGGATATATTCCTCACCGTAGTCCTAAAAGAAAACTTTGTGCCGTTCATACTAAAGTGGATGCGAATTATGTCCAGTTCCCGATGAACCAGCCAATATTCCAGCTGTGGGTGGTCATGTCGGTACACCACTGATTGGACGATATGACAGCTACAGAAGTAGAAGGCTGTCAGAATACAAAAGCCAGCAGAGAAAATTCCTCCATCCACACTGTTTAACGTGCGCTGA
Source organism: Pelophylax lessonae (assembly GCF_965119305.1). NCBI lineage: Eukaryota > Metazoa > Chordata > Amphibia > Anura > Ranidae > Pelophylax > Pelophylax lessonae. The sequence continues at coordinate 251,698,952 of NC_138776.1, forward strand.
ACAAGAGAAATCTAAAGCCTCGTACACACGCAACGAATTTTTGCAGACCGGTCGTCCGTCTTTTGTCCAGAGTGGTGTCTGTTGGTTGGAATGTGCCTAGACTGCACACAAATTTTTCCGCATGACAGAATTCTACTTCAGAAGTGATGTCATGTGTTGGATTGCTTTCTATGTGTTCTTTCATCTCTGAGCATACCTAGTCTTGCTCATAAGATTTTTCCCCATCGAAATCTGTACTAATGAGACGAAAATCGGCCGTGTTTTGACAGTCGACAAAAATGATATAGCCTGCACACCAGGATTTTTTCAGCTGAAAAGTCGGAGTCGGTTGTCGGAAGCACCATACTAACAAGCCGAAAATCGGTCGTCGGACGAAATTTCCCGGCCAAATTTCTTCTCGTGTGTACGGGGCTTAAGAGTTGATGTCCAATCTACAGTACGTTTAGCAAGAGATGTGTAGAATACTAAGCGTGTCTCTTTCTTCATTATTCATTTATTTTTTTAATTCTCACATTTCAGTGTTGTCTTTAACCACAGACCTGGATTGTGCCATACTGACTTGCAGAGATCTCAAAGTTGAGGAGGAGGAAGAAGGGCATGTAAGGATTAAAGAGGAGGAAGTTCTTCCAGAGATCAGCACATGTGAGTAATAAACAGTAAATCCAGAGAAGAGTCCCAGATTCTCCTTGTTCAGTCACTACAACAATCTTTTCCTTTCCCCCTCCTCAGTAAATACACAGTAATGGGGGGGGGGGGGGGCGGTATGTGCCCAGTGGGGGAGTCAGGAGCCATCAGCCTCTTTTAGACTCCGGCTCTCCTCCTCACATCGTGTCAATGTGTGTTACCAGCCAAGAGACGTGACCAGTCTCCCCCCCACACACACTCTCTGGGGTCTCTCATACATCTCAGTACAGGGGGCTTCACTCTCATCTTTATTCACAGCCCCCGGAGCCACTCAAAGGCACCTCAAAGTCAAGGAGGAGGAAGAAGGACATGTGAGGATTAAAGAGGAGGAAGTTCCTATAGAGATCAGCACAGGTGAGTAATAAACACTAAATCCGAAGAGGAGCTCCAGATTTTCCTTGTTCAGTCACTCAGGGCCAGATTAACATAGGGGCTATTGGAGCTGCAGCTCCAGGCCCCTACCTTTTTATATAGGCCCCGGGTTGGCCATATTCACTATTACCGCTCTTCTGTCACTTGTAAACACAGAAGTCTGGCTTCTATGCTCGCTTCCCCAGGCAGCTCCCTCAGAACCTCCCCACACAGCACGAAGGCCGGACAAGGAGGGACAGTTGCCGATGCATGGATGTGTTTATGGGCTTCAGAGACAGCATCCCATGTTGAATTAGGCATGCATGGCTGCACCCTTCCTCCTCTGGGTGCATGCCAAGGCACGGTCCTTAAGGCCCTTCAAAATCCTCAGCACCAAGCCCATGATGCTCTTAATCCGGCCCTGCAGTCACTACAACATTTAACATTTCCTTGGTACATTATATATTATGTAATATGGATATATTCCTCACCGTAGTCCTAAAAGAAAGCTTTGTGGCGTTCATACTAAAGTGGATGCAAATTATGTCCAGTTCCCGATGAACCAGCCAATATTCCAGCTGTGAACAAAATAAGTGACTAATGATTAGTCACGTGACCGCGCCTAGGTTTAATAGGTGTAACAAATCACCTCAAATTACATGAGCTGCTAGTCACAAAACAAAATGTGTTAGTGAATTATAAAGCAAAAGGGGAGACAGCGCTCAAAAATGTGTACAAATTCTAAAGTGAATCACAAATCTTCAAAAATAAATAATATATCATAAAGTGACAGTGCAAATGTATATATGATATATAACACAATCCAATATTGGCTTAAACCTTCCCAGTCTGGAGGTATATAAGGTGAGGAGACTGAACATAGTACGTGATCCCTGATGACGTCATACGCTGGATGACGAAACGCGTTCTGCTACTTACCAGTGTCAGACCCCAAGGGGCCATTCGGTAAGTGTGTGGAGCATCTGGTGACGGATTTTTTCTCCCCCTTTTCCTTTCTTGCATAAAGGATGCATTTCTTTTGAGCACCAAGCACTTTAAGACACTGAACTGATTTGTTGCACAAATTGCACCTGCACTTTCAAGTTATAAGGACTATAACTTTATGCTTTATATGAATTATTTCATTGAATTATCTATGATTGCATAGGCACTTTTTTTGCACTGTCACTTCGATATATTATTTGGATTGTGTTATATATCATATATACATTTGCACTGTCACTTTATGATATATTATTTATTTTTGAAGATTTGTGATTCACTTTAGAATTTGTACACATTTTTGAGCGCTGTCTCCCCTTTTGCTTTATAATCCAGCTGTGGGTGGTCATGTCGGCACACCACTGATTTGGTGATCTGACAGCTACAGAAGTAGAAGGCTGTCAGAATACAAAAGCCACCAGAGAAAATTCCTCCATCCACGCTATTTAACGTGCGCTGAACAAGAGAAATCTAAGGCCTCTTTCACACGGTCCGCCTCCGTAGGCGGATCCGTGTTGCTCAGCGGGGATCGATCCGCGATCCCCGCTGAGCCGGCGGATGACAGCTCCGTCTCCGCTTGCAGAGCGGAGAGGGAGGTGTCTCAGCCCCCGCTGCCCTCTATGGGGGATCGGATGAGAGCGGACCGCCTGTCCGCTCTCTTCAGATCCAATCCGATTACTGAACGGATGGAAAAATAGGGTTTCCATCCGTCCAGATTTCACGGACAGGATCAGATACAGATGGCAGTGGGTGTCAGCGGAGGTGTCTCCGCTGACACCCGCTGCCCCATAGAGCTGCATGGAGGATCCGATCAGATCCGCCTAAAAAACTGACAGGCGGATCTGATCGGATCGCCCGTGTGAAAGAGCCCTAAGAGTTGTCCAATCTATGTTTAGCAAGAGATGTGTAGAATACTAAGCGTGTCTCTTTGTTCATAATTATTTATTTTTTTATTTTTCACATTTCAGTGCTGTCCTTAACCACAGACCTCGATTGTGCCATACTGACTTGCAGAGATTTCAAAGTTGAGGAGGAGGAAGAAGGGCATGTAAGGATTAAAGAGGAGGAAATTCTTCCAGAGATCAGTACAGGTGAGTAATAAACACTAAATCCAGAGAAGAGTCCAAGATTCTCTTTGGTGACACATTCAAAGCCAGACTCCAACCAACATACAGTATTTTCAAGATCGAATGGTGAAAGAGTCTAAAACTTTTTAATGATTCATCCTATGATCACATTAACCAGTTGCCGACCGCCGCACGACTATATACGGCGGCGGTCAGCCCCGGCCAGGCAAAGTGACGTATATATATACGTCACTTGCCTGTCACTTCCTTGTGAGCCAATAGCGGGCGAGCGCGCGCCACCGGAGGCGCGCTACCGCCCCAGCTCGTTCCCTGGGAAGCCAGTGCATGTGACCGGCCGACCCGATGTCCGCCGGTCACTCGCGATCATCCTCTGTGAAGGGAGAAAGGCAGGCGGCTGATGTAAACAAGCCGCCTGTCATTCTCCCCTGTGTAGGAATGGTGATCATACGGTTCTACTATGTAGGACCGTTGATCACTGTTCCTACACTAGTAGCCATGTCCAATCACAGTAAAAAGCACACCCCTAGGGACACACTTAACCCCTCCTTCCCCAATAAAGTTAACCCCTTCCCCGCCAGTGTCATTTTGCAGTAACCGTGCAGATGTATAGCACTGATTACTGTAGTAATGTCACTGGTAACCCCAAAAAGGTCAAAAATGTCAGTCAAGGATCCGATCTGTCCGCCGCAATGTCGCAGTACCGCAAAAAAAATCGCAGATCGCCGCCATTACACGTTAAAAAAAAAACACCAAAAATGACAAAAATCTTTCCCTTTGTTAGTAAACGCAATAACTTTTGCGCAAACAAATCAAAATACGCTTTTTGCGATTTTTTTTTTTTTTTTTTTTTTTACCAAACATATGTAGCAGAAAACAAATTGGCCAAAAATATAAAAAAAATTAGATTTTTACATTTTTTTGGGGGAATTTCATATAAAAAATGTGAAAAATATTGTTATTTTTGCAAAATTTACACTCTTTTTTCGTTTATAGCGCAAAAAGTAAAAATCGCACAGGTGATCAAATACCACCAAAAGAAAGCTCTGTTTGTGGGAAAAAAAGGACGCCAAATTTGTTTAGGTACAGCGTCGCACGACCGCGCAATTGTCAATTAAAGTCACGCAGTGCCGAATCGCAAAAAAAAGCCCTGGTCAGGAAGGGGGTAAAATCTTTCGGGGCTTAAGTGGTTAACAGTCAACACATATCTGGGTCCAATACATTCCTCCTTCATTGGGGGCTTGTATATATACGTCTCTTGCCTGTCACTTGCTTGTGAGCCAATAGCGGGCGAGCACGCGCCCGCGGAGGCGCGCGCCCGCGGAGGCTCGTTCCCTAGGAAGTCCGTGCGTGTGACCGGCGGACCCGATGTGGAGAGGGAGAAAGGCAGGCGGCTAATGTAAACAAGCCGCCTGTCATTCTCCCCTGTGTAGGAATGGTGATCATACGGTTCTACTATGTAGGACCGTTGATCACTGTTCCTACACCAGTAGCCATGTCCAATCACATTTAGAAGCACGCCCCTAGGGACACACTTAACCCCTCCTTCCCCAAGTTAACCCCTTCCCTGCCAGTGTCATTTTGCAGTAACAGTGCATATATATATAGCACTGATTACTGCAGTAGTCACTGGTAACCCCAAAAGTGTAAAAAATGTCAGTCAAGGGTCCGATCTGTCCGCCGCAATGTTGCAGTCCCGCAAAAAAAATTGCAGATCGCCGCCATTATGCGTTAAAAAAAAACACAAAAAATGACAATCTTTCCCTTAGTTAGTAAACGCAATAACTTTTGCGCAAACCAATCAAAATACGCTTTTTGTGATTTTTTTTTTTTTTTTACCAAACATATGTAGCATAAAACAAATTGGCCTAAAATGTTAAAAAATTTTGATTTTTACATTTTTTTGGGGGAATTTCATATAAAAAAATGTGAAAAATACTGTTATTTTTGCAAAATTGACGCTCTTTTTTCATTTATAGCGCAAAAAGTAAAAATCGCACAGGTGATCAAATACCACCAAAAGAAAGCTCTGTTTATGGGAAACAGAGGACGTCAAATTCGTTTAGGTACAGCGTCGCACGACCGTGCAATTGTCCGTTAAAGTCACGCAGTGCCGAATCGCAAAAAAACCCCTGGTCGGAATGGGGGTAAAATCTTCCGGGGCTTAAGTGGTTAACAGTCAACACATATCTGGGTCCAATACATTCCTCCTTCATTGGGGGCTTGGATCTAGTCCAAGATTAGATCTACTGTAGCTTATTCTTACATGCAGGGGCGTATCTACCAGGAGCCAAACAAGGCGTTTGCCTTGGGCAGCATATTTCAGAGGGGGAGGCACTGTCCTTAGGCAGAAGAGACATGAGGACTGCAGAGGAGCAGTGGCGTTATTACAGGGGTGTGCACCGGACCCGGGTGACACCTGCTAGAGCGGGGTAACACCAGGGGTGGCCAAGGACTGACCATTTGGTGACAGGGAAACGAAGCGGAAGCAGGAGGCAGTGGTGGCTGCAGCCTCTGACCCCAGAAGTAGATAAATTGGCAGAGCAGGTCTAAGTCCCGGGCTGTGATTATGCCATGGCAGCTAGTGGGCTATGGGAAGATGAGAATCTGATTTTGTTTTGGGGGGGGGGGGATGGGAATCTCCTAGTGTAGTATGGGGGGCTAGGGGAGCCTTCCTCCCCTTTCTCTCTCACCACCTCTTTACCCCCATCTCTCTCTCACTCCATTCTATTCCTATCTCTTCTCCTAACCGGGGGGGAAGGGGGGGGGGTGCACAGTGGCAGGCTAGTGAAAGGAGTGAGGGGGAGCACTTTGGCAGGCTAGCAGGGGGGGGGGGGGATTTGAGTTTAGAATTGTGGCGGGCTAGCGGGGCGAGGGTTGACGCCATGTTTTACAACACCAGGTGTCATCGACCCCACATAGCCACCCAACCCACATTGCAACCAGAAACCCCACATAGCCACCAGAGACTCTAAATAGCCACTTCGAGAAGGAAGCAGTGGGAAGAATTTAGATGGTGGGGGGTTTGGGGGGTTGTGCTTGAGTATTAGCAGTAGCAGCAATAGAAAATTTGCAAATGTTGGACTTTAAACATTTATGTTCTTTTGCTGAGAGCTGTGTCCTATCTAAACTCCAGAGGAAAGTGAAAAAGGTCTGAAGCCTCCCATCTCTTGTTTCCTCCAGGTGGTCACTCTCAAGCACACAGTACAGTACAAGCTGAGGTAGAAGATGACATCACCTCTGATTCTTCAGAAGAAAAATCTATCACTCCAAATCTCCGTCCAGCACTTCCCAATGCTGATTCGTCATCTCACACCTCTACCTATGGAAGTTGGCCTTTTGACCACTCGTACTCGGTCATTCATCACACACCCTGCGAAGGGGAGACGTTCCAATGTTCCGAATGTGAAAAATGTTTTACTATTAAGTCAAGCCTTTTCAGGCATCGGCAAATAAAACACATGGAAAAGAAACTTTATTCATGTTCCGAATGCGGAAGATGCTACACGTACAAGTCACGTCTTCTCCTGCACGAGAGGGTCCACACAGGTGAGCGGCCATTCGTTTGTCCTGAATGTGGACGGATGTTTGCTAAGAAGTTCACCCTTGATGCCCACCAAAGGATCCACACAGGCGAGAAGCCTTTCTCATGCTGCGAATGCGGGAAGAGCTTTGTACAGAAGTCCTCCCTCGTGGAACATGAGAGGACTCACACGGGCCTGAAGCCCTACTCCTGTTCAGACTGCGGGAAGTGTTTTACGCAGAGGTCGGAGCTTCGCAAACATTGCAGGGCTCACACGTGGGTGAAGCCATATACATGTCAGGATTGTGGGAGGAGCTTTTCGATAGAGACCGCGTTCCTGTTCCATCAGAAGGAGCATAAAAACAGGAAGCTCCATTCATGTTCGGAGTGTGGGAAATGCTACGCGTACAAAGTAGACCTCGCTAGGCATGAGCGAACTCACACAGGTGAGCGGCCGTTTGGTTGCGATGAGTGTGGGAAGTGCTTTGCTAAAAAATCCACCCTTAACGAGCACTTGAGGATTCACACAGGAGTGAAGCCATACACATGCATCGAATGCGGCAAATGCTTCATCCAGAAGTCCTCCCTCGTAGCCCATGAAAGGTCTCACACAGGAGAGAAGCCGTACTCCTGTACAAAGTGCGGTAAGTGTTTTAGGCACCGATCGGATATGCTTAATCATGAGAGAACACATACGGGGTGAAGGCACCTTTTATGTGTTTAGGAGGCAATTCTTCACTGAGGACGTCTCTTGTTCTCACCCCAAAGAGACAAAGTGGCAGGAGGCCACAGGACAGAAGTTAGGAAGGCTTTACTAGTAACTCAAATGTACTGGAGAACGTTCATCCTAGTGGTTGCTTGGCAGAGTTGTATAAAGTACTCGAAACCCATACTTGAGTAAAAGTACAAGTGCTCGATCAAAAAGTGACTTGAGTAGAAGTGGAAGTGCTCAATCAAAAAGTGACTTGAGTAGAAGTACTAAAGTATTCAACATTTTTTGTACTTAAGTATTGCGAGTAATTTTTTTTGTAATTTTGCTAAGTACTGAAAGTAAAAGTACCAGTAGTTTTGAAAAAAAAATTGCTACTCAACTACTGAAAGTAAAAGTACAAGTACTGTGTTATGTAGTTATTAAAGAAAGAAGTCTAATTGAACATCCTATTGTTTTTTATTATTTCAAATGCAGCTTTTATTTATACATACAGTAGCTTTTATTTTCGTATGCGCTGATAATACACATGTTTTGAGCTTCATGAAACCTGCCATCTACTGTTCTGGCAGTGGTAATTTTTATAATAGTAACGAGTAACTATGCAGCACAAAAAAAAAATATTGGAGTAGAAGTATTGAAATCATCGAAAAAATGTCGTGAAGTAAAAGTGGAAGTAGGAGAAAAAAATTCTACTCCAGGAAAGTACAGATACCGCATTTCGGTACTTAAGTACAGTAGTGAAGTAGTTCTACTTAGTTACTATACATCTCTGTTGCTTGGTTCAGCATCTGGTTTGAGAGTCCATGCAAGTGATCATTTGAGTTCATTGTCCAGATGTTTTTTGTGAAAAGAGAAGGCTAAAGTCTCCATCAGATCTGTATTACTGGACATTTACATATAACTATTATGAGACTAATACAATTCTATGTCAGTTGAAAAGGAGGGTTGCACACATGGGCGTCCGCAAAACTTTTTTCAGGGGGGCATCATTTTAAGGTCACCCATGCTCCGCCCCTTTTTAACAATGTCATGAAGGGGAGGGGCTTAGTCATTATACTTATTTCGAGTATTTATTTTTAAAGGGCAAACGGCAGCATTTATTTTTAGAGCATTTGTTAACCTAAAAAAAAAAAAAACTGATCCCGTTCCCTTAAAGCACGTTATACAGCACAGTGCTAGTGCTGTGTAATTTGGCCCCTTCTATCACCTAAAATACCTGGCTGATCCTGCCTGGCTATGTCCTCCCCTCTGGAAACTGACCACGGTATACCATGGCTGCTGAGCCCTGACACCGTGGTCAGTTTACGTGCCTCCCTCATCCGCAGCTCACCTGTCCTCTGTCCTCTCTCCCCCCTCCCTCCCTGCCTGTCTGCTCCTCTGTCAGTGCCCCTCCTCTTCCCTCCTGCTGCTGTAGTTTCATTTAACCACTTGCCGACCAGTCACTGGGACTGTACTGCGGCAAAGTGGCTCGATTCCGTCCAGCGACGTAGACCTACGTCGCTGGACTCCTCCCCCTGTAGGCGCGCTCCCGCTGTTTTCAGTCACAGCAGGAGTCGGGCCAGGGGAGGAGCAGCGGCGATCGCCGCTGCTCTTCCCTGATCGTCTGGGAATCGAGTTTGGAGATCCGCCCGCTTGTGTAAACAGAGCGGGCGGATCTCCTAAGTGACAAACAGTGACAAATTGCAGTGTTCAGCATAGCTGAACATGCGATCTGTCCCTGACTCACTCAGTCACCTCCCCCCACAGACGTTAGTAAGCACCAGGCATACATTAACCCCTCCCTCTCCAATAAAATTAACCCCTTCCCTGCCAGTGTCATTTTTACAGTAACAGTGCATATGTATAGAACTGATTACTGCAGTAATGTCACTGGTACCCCCAAAAGTGTCAAAAATGTCAGTCAAGGGTCCGATCTGTCCGCCGCAATGTCACAGTCCCGCAAAAAAAATCGCAGATCGCCACCATTACGCGTTAAAAAAAAAACACCAAAAATGACAGAAATCTTTCCCTTAGTTAGTAAACGCAATAACTTTTGCGCAAACCAATCAAAATACGCTTATTGTGATTTTTTTTTACCAAACATAGGTAGCAGAAAACAAATTGGCCAAAAATTTTAAAAAATTTAGATTTTTACATTTTTTTGGGGGGGAATTTCATATAAAAAAATGTGAAAAATATTGTTATTTTTTCAAAATGTACGCTCTTTTTTTGTTTATAGCGCAAAAAGTAAAAATCGCACAGGTGATCAAATACCACCAAAAGAAAGCTCTGTTTGTGGGAAAAAAAGGACGTAAATTTCGTTTGGGTACGGCGTTGCATGACCGCGCAATTGTCAGTTAAAGTCGCACAGTGCCGAATCGCAAAAAGTGGCCCAGACGTAAGACAGCAAAATCCTCCGGTGGTAAAGTGGTTAAAGCTGAGTTCCGGCCTCAAATACCCTTTTTAACTAAAAATAACCCTATAATACTAATCCATCGTCCTTTACAGAACCGCTATTCTCATACTTACAAGGTGTACAGTATTGGATTTTAGTCAAAATCTTACTTTAAAAACGCTGTCTGGGCACGGCCATCTTGGATGTGGGCATCTGAAGCCGCAGTGTAATCTGCTGTGTCCTTCTTCCTGATTCCAGGGAGTGTTCTGGGAGTTCTTCCTGATTCCAGCCTCCTGGGAGTGATGTCAAACAGCTCCCAGGATGCAATGCAAAGGCGGAAGTGATGTCGGTGGCCGTGGCCACAGAGGGGGGGGAGAAGGAGGAAGTACAATGAAAAATGCCCTGAAAATAAGGTAAGGGACCCCCAAAAAAAATTGAAAATGCCCAACTGTTGATCAGCATAGCGAGCACTCCAGGAATCACTAAAGTTGCAAAATAGGCCGGAACTCCACTTTAATTTGGCCCCTTCTATCACCTAAAATACCTGGCTGATCCTGCCTGACTATGTCCACCCCTCTGTAAACTGACCACGGTATACCATGGCTGCTGAGCCCTGACACCGTGGTCAGTTTACGTGCCTTCGTTATCCGCAGCTCTCCTCCTCCTCTGTCCTCCCTGCTCCTCTATCAGTGTCCCTCTTGCTGCTGTAGTTTCATTTAAAGATTAATATCCTGTCTAAAGTCTGTTTAATAATCCTGTGTGTCCCTGTATCTGTGTTTTTATAAAAATAAGCCATTCTTTACAAGATTTCAGAGCGCCAATCACCGCTCACGTGACCCTCCGCCTCTCCCCTTCCCTCCTCCTCCCCTCTTGACTGATGACAGCGAGGAATCCTTGGCCCCACCCGCTGCAGGCAGCTGTCAGACGGGGAGAGGAGAGAACCAATGGGTCACGTGAGTGGTGCTCGGCGCTCTGAAAACTAGTAAAGAACGCCTTATGTTTTTTAAAACACAGACACAGGGGCACACAGGATTATTAAACAGACCAGACAGGATGGTACAGAGTGGCTTAAAAACCACTTTAAAGGGGAAATTGAGATTCTAGGGGAGGCATTTCCCCCCCCCCCCTTGCCCCTACCTACGAATGCCCATGGTTGCACACCACTGGCATCACTCACAAAAAACTTTATTAGAGACTGCTCAGACAAAACACTATGGCAAAACCGTGTTCTGTCTGAGCAGTCCCCAATAAAAATTTTTTTGTGGATAACAAAAATGTTGTGGTGTGGGACCCTTCGTTTCAGACTTGCATCATTTGCAGGAGCTACATGAGAGTGAGTGGGCTCCGTGCTGGTCTGTACCTGCCCTTCACAGCTTTAGTCTTAAGTTATTACTAAAAAAAGGAATAATTTGATGCAGAGGCAATTATTTAAGCAGGGGTGTAAAACTCCCTTTCATTGCGGGCCGCATCAGCATTATGGTTCCCCTCAAAGGCCTGGCTGTATTTGTACGACTATATAAATGTATCTACTCTTTATAACACGTGTCAAAAAAAAGTCCCGCAGGCTGAATCTGGCCCTCCAGGCCATTTCATGTGGTCCTTGCACCTCTCCTACATCTGTTGCACCCCCTTGTTTTAGCAGTTGGCAGCAGAGTGGAGGACAGAACTCCTCCGCTAGATTCTGCACTTCTCTGTGCAGCTGCAGAGAGGCTCGTCTCTGCCCTCCCTGTCTCAGCAGTCAGCAGCATAGAGGATAGAACTCCTCCTACAGATCCTGTGCCTCTCTCTGCAGCCGAAGCACCCTCTAGTCCCCTCGTCAGCAGACCCCGGGAGCTGACTCCGGCCCTCCTCCAGACCCTGCACTTTCTGCTTTCGAGCTGCGCCTCCTTCTTCACGGTAGCAACACAAGGTAAGGGAGGGTGGCACTCTGGACTTGTGACAGTGCCGGTCTTGCGCTGGACATCGAGTCCTACAGATACAACTGGCCCCATAATGGTGATGCGGCCTGCGATAAAATGGAGTTTGACACCCCTGGATCATAACATAACAATTGAGTGGATGTCTATATAGTTCATGTCCTTATCAACTATGAATATAACACAGGAACTGAACTCCTTTACCACTTCCCGTCCAAGGCTATCAACTGATGTCCTTGACTTTGAGTGGAGATATCTGAATGATGGGTGCAGCTGCAGGCATCATTCAGATATTATTCTTTTCTGTTCCCTGAACCGTAAGAACAATCATAGTGGCTGTTCATCTGCTTGTTTTTACAGGCGGTGGGAGGGGACGTCCCCTCCTACTGCCCTCCAGTGCTTCCAGATGGTCTCTTTCAGTCTTTATGACCTTCGGAGGCCCAGGCGTGATGTTATGACGTCACGTGCAGCCCGGCAGATGTAAATACTGCCATGTACTCGGCTGGAAAGGCCAAGATCATTTTTTTTTTCAGTCTTTCCAGCCTAGAGGAGAGATCTGGGGTCTTATAGACCCCAGATCTCTCCATAAAGCGGACCTGTCATGTCCGATTCCTATTACAAGGGATGTTTACGTTCCTTCTAATAGGAATAAGAGCCGGTTCACACTGGGGCGACTCAAAGTCTCCCCGACTTTGAGCCGCCCCGTGCAGCACGACTTCATCGCGGCTTGCAAACGGCTTCTATAATAGAAGTCAATGCAAGCCGCTCCGATGTCGCCCCAAAGTAGTGCAGGAACCTTTCTCTAAGTTGGAGTGACTTGAGTTGCTCTGATTAGAACGGTTCCATTGCACAGAATGGAGCAGTCGTGGCAGTGTGAACCGGGACTAAGAGTGATCAGAAAAAAAAAAATTTGAAGGGAAAGTGTAAAAAAAAATAAATAAAATAAACAAAAAAAAAAAAAATTGAAAGTGCCCCGCCCCTGTGTGCTCGCACGCAGAAACAAATGCATACGTAAGTCATGCCAACGTATATAAACAGCGTTCGAACCAGACATGTGAGGTATCACCACGAACGTTAGAGCGAAAACAACAAGACCTCCTCTGTAACTCTAAACAGGTAACCTGTACAAACATTTTAACAGAGATTTTTAACCACTTAAGCCCCGGAAGATTTGGCTGCTCAAAGACCAGGCCCTATTTTGCGATTGAGCACTGCGTGACTTTAACGGACAATTGCACGGTCCTGTGACGCTGTACCTGAATGAAATTGATGTCCTTTTTTTCCCACAAACAGAGCTTTCTTTTGGTGGTATTTGATCACCTGTGCGATTTTTATTTTTTGCGCTATAAACAAAAAAAGAGCGACAATTTTGAAAAAATAACAATGTTTTTCGCATTTTTTTTATATGAAATTCTCAAAAAAAAAAAAAGGAAAAATCAAAATCTTTTAACATTTTAGGCCAATTTGTCTTCTGCTACATATTTTTGGTAAAAAAAAATTGCAATAAGCGAATTTTGATTAGTTTGCGCAAAAGTTATTGCGTTTACTAATTACAGGATATTGTTATTTTTATTGTTTTTTTTTTTTAACTAGTAATGGTGGCGATCTGCGTTTTTTTTTTTTTTTTTGCAGGACTGCAACATTGCTGCGGACAGATCGGACCCTTGACTGACATTTTTGACACTTTTGGGAGTACCAGTGACATTCCTACAGTAATCAGTGCTAAAAATATGCACTGTCACTGTAAAAATGACACTGGCAGGGAAGGGGTTAACTTTATTGGTGATCAGTGGGTTAAATGTATCCCTAGGGCGTGATTCTAACTGTGGGAGGGCGTGGCTTGTGATGTAACCACAGAGACATACGATCCTACATAGCAGGATCGTCTGATCTCTGCAGTTACTTCAGGGAAAATGACAGATGGCTTTGTTTACATCAGCCGCCTGCCTTTCTCCCTCTCCAGCGGGAGATCGCGAGTGACCGGCGGACATCGGAGCCGCCAGTCACTTGCGTGGGGATGACAGGAAACGAGCGGGGGCAGGAGCGCGCCTCCGCCCCCTGCAGGCTCCTAGGCGAGCGACGTAGTCCTATGTCGGTTTGCCCAGGAGCGGCTGACCGCCGCAGTAAATAGTATTCGTGCGGCGGTCGGTAAGTGGTTAAGTACCGAAGTTTTTGGCGCAATTCTAAAGCATGACATGTTTGGTATCTATTTACTTAGTGGAGCATCATCTTTCACATTCTGCAAAAAAAATTAGACTAACTTTAGTGTTTTTATATTTTTTTTTAATTCATGATGTTAGGGGGTTCTAGCAAAAAAAATTATGATTTTTACATGTAGGAGAGGAGTGCCAGAATAGCCCTGGTATGGAATTGGTTAATACAAAAAAAAAAAAAAATACAAATAACACAACAAACTAATTTCATGTGTAAAAACTTTTAAAAGTTTAATCTTACAATGTCTGAAATAAAATGTTTTTTTTTTTTTTTTAAATTTATCTTTTTTTATTCAACATTTGACTACAGTATGTATGCCATTATTTTTTATTTATCCTTTGAGATACCATAAAATTCCCATTTACAGTACTTTTTATGAAATTTTTGTAATTTGGGTATCGTCTGTGCAGATAAGTCCATAAAGTGGTATTTCCATCATTATTCAAACAGCTGTCTGTGTAATCTGATCTCCCTGTAAAGCCTCGTACACACGCACCGATTATTGGACGGGAATTTTCGGCCAACGTCCGATCGGCCGATTTTCGGCTTGTTAGCATGATGTTTCCGACAACCGACTCCAACTTTTCGGCCGAAAAAAATCTGGCAGGCTATAAAATTTTTGTTGGCCGTCAACAGAACGGCCGATTTTCCATCAGTCAGTACAGATTTCGGCAGACAAAAATCTGATGAGCAAGACTGGGCATGCTCAGAGAAGAAAAAACACGGAAAGTAAACCATCACATGACATCACTTCTGAAGTTGGTTTTTGTTGGCTGAGAAAATTCGTGTGCAGTCTAGGCACATTCCAACCAACAAAACACCACTCTGGACAAAAGTCGGATGATCGGTCGGCCGATAATCGTTGCGTGTGTACGAGGCATTAGGCCCCTTTCACGCATTAGGCCCCTTTTGGCGGATCTGAACGGTTTTCCCGTCTCTATGGGGGATCGGATGTCAGTGGAGACATGTCCGCTGACATCCGATCCATCAAATCTGGACGGATGGAAACCCTATTTTCCATCCGTCCAGCGGATCGTATGGGATCGGAAGAAAATGGACCGACGGTCTGTTCCCATCCGATTTCCCCCATAGAGATGTATGGGGAACTGACAGCTGTGTCTCTGCACACAGCGCGGAGACACAGCTGTCATCCTCCTGCTCAGCGGGGGATCGGCGGCTCGATCCCCCGCTGAGAAAAACGGAATCCGTCTGACGGACGGATAGTGTGAAAGGAGCCTTAAGGCCCGTACACACGCACAGATTGTCGGCCGAACGATCGGCCGTCTTTTGTCCGGTGCTGTAGGTTGAAAAGTGCTAAAGACTGCACACGAATTTTGTCAGCCAACAACAACCGACTGCAGAAGTGATGTCATGTGATGGTTAACTTTCCGTGTGTTTTTTCTTCTCTGAGCATGCCCAGTCTTGCTCATCTGCTGTTTGTCAGACGAATTCTGTACTGACTGAGGAACAATCTGCCGTTCTGGTGTTGGCCAACAAAAATTTTAAAGCCTGCACACCAGATTCTGTTCGGCCGAAAAGTCGCAGTCGGTTGTCGGAAGCATCATACTAACAAGCCGACAATCGGCCGATCGGACGGTGGCCGAAATGTTTACGGCCGACAATCGCTACGTGTGTACGGGGCTTTAGAGGACTATTCTTGCGGAGAACTGGCCTCTGGTGATCAATAAATATGAAATATTCCAGGACAAATTGAGAAATCTATCCAGATAAATAGAAATAAAGCTCATATTTTTTAAAACGCCTTTTATTTTTCCAAAAAAACATGAACAAAGATAGACAAAACCATAACTTTAATATAAAAGCATAACACGTTCCCTGCAGTTTGACAGAAAGTGGTTATGAAATGGAAAATCCTCCTTCCAATAAGTAAAACGTAACTTCAACCAGAATGCTCCTTGATGGAACCACCAAAATTCAACCTCTGCCCTTCTCTGTTATGATTCAATGGGTAACCCAACCGCCTAACACTCATTATCACAAATGACCAATGTGTACAAAAGGGCGGATTTATGTCCAAAAAGGGAGGAGCAATGGGGAAGACAATCATTAGTAATGGACATCCTGGTCAAATGATCCATTCCCGAGCAGCCTTGGTCATTGGAAAAGAGCCTACAACCCCAGGAACCATCCCCACTAATGGAGAAACCATACTGCATTATAGGGATGCACCGAAATTTCGGCCACCAAAATTTTCGGCTGAAAATGGGCCTATCCCATTTCGGCCGAAAATGGGTTAAAAATGCCGAAATTAACGATCTGTGCATTAATGAACTAACAGACCGGGCGGGAGAGCGGCCGCTAATAGCTGTAACTATGTGAGCCTTCACTTCACTTCAATTCCCTGTCAGCGGACGATGTCATTGAATGAACTGACACTCCGGGCGGGGGGAGCGGCCGCTAATAACTATAACTATGTGAACCTTCACTTCCCTATCAGGCGGGTATCTCACCTAACAGGGAAGTGAAGGCTCACATAGTTATTAGCGGCCACTCCCCCCGCCCTCCCGCCCGGTGTGTCACTTCAGTTCATTCATACACATCGTCCGCTGACAGGGAAGTGAAGGCTCACATAGTTATATCTATTAGCGGCCGCTCGCCCGCCCTCCCGCCCGGTGTGTCACTTCATTCATGGACAGATCGTAGAAGTGACATCACCGGGAGGCAGGCGGCCGGCCAGAGGCGCGACTTTTGAATAATGGACACCGGAGGAGCTGAGTGGGGGGGGGGGGGGGGGAGCTGAGGCGAGCTTACCATTGGTATTACTAATATGCAGCATGAGGGGGTTAATGTATTGTCACTGCTGCATTAGTGACCAACCAGTGGCAGTTAATTAACCCCTTTGTGCTGCATTAGTGCAACCAGTATCAGTGCAGCCAGTGTTAATTAACACTGATACTGGTTGCACTAATGCAGCACAAAGGGGTTAATTAACTGCCACTGGTCGGTCACTAATAGATGAGTGACCAGCAGTGGCAATACATTAACCCCCTCATGCTGCATAATACAAATACCATTGGTAATTAAATTAACCTCTTGCCAACCCGTCACAGTACATATACTGCGACAGGGTGGCAGCGCAGGTGTACGTCGCTGCCTGTGTTTGGTGTATGCCCCTCTTCTATCTAATTTAAAATTATTTGGGGGAAAAAGTCATTTTCGGTTTTCGGCCAAGGGCATCCTGCATTTTTGGTTTCGGCCCAAAATTTTCATTTCGGTGCATCCCTACTGCATTATGTGTTCGTCACGGACTTCTCTCTGAGGTGACGCCTCTGATGCAGGACTAGCTGACCTCTGCAGCGGTAACACCGACCGCACTCCAAACACAGGAACAACGTCTCCGGTTTGTGGGTCTTTTTGTGGACAAGAAGGTCAGCGGTGCTTGGGAACACCTGGCCGCATTTGGAACAGCTAACGGTGCACTTCTCCGGGTGGGTGACCTCATGGGCCACCAAATGGGCCGTCCGCAGGAAATACTTACCGCACACCAAGCACTGGATCGTTTTCCTTTTGGAGTGCGTCCTGGAGTATCTTGTGAGGTTGGCGATGTCCCCAATTGTGAAATTCGGGGGATTCTGGTAGACGACTTCTATCTCATTCAGCAAACTTGCCGAGTTAGTTTGAATTGCAGAGAGATGGTCATTTGTAGAATGACGGTTGGGGATGGTGACATTTTGCCCATCATGCGAGCGGGGAACCTCCTTAAGGAGAACTGTAATAATTCCATCGTCCTTTGATAGTTCCTCTGTAACAAAATCAGATGTAAAATGCATCTGAGCAGTTGGTGTGGACTGATCCTTGTATGGAAGACTTTCCTTTGGTGTTAGCGGATCCCCTGGAGGTAACCTTTTTTCCATACATAAGTCTGGCTCTTCTTTTATTGAAACAGTTATGTAGTCTAAGGTGTGGGGTGGACGGCATTTGTCGTGCCATTGTGGTTCCTCCTCAATACGCGGGGAGGTATACAGTGTAAAATCTGTACAGTGTCTATCATCTAACACCACAGAGTTCCTCTTGTCTTTATCTAACACAGAGTTCCTCTTGTCTTTATCTAACACAGAGTTCCTCTTGTCTTTATCTAACACAGAGTTCCTCTTGTCTTTATCTAACACAAAGTTCCCCTTGTCTTTATCTAACACAGAGTTCCCCTTGTCTTTATCTAACACAGAGTTCCTCTTGTCTTTATCTAACACAGAGTTCCTCTTGTCTTTATCTAACACAAAGTTCCCCTTGTCTTTAATAAGAACTGTTGGGCAATCCCCGGCGGTGGTGGCATCTCCATCTGCAAATACAATGAAGCAAGAGTTACATCCCATCTCCAGACATTTTTTAGATTGTGTGTAAGGATCAGAAATCCTGTCAATTTTTTAGAGCTGAACTCAGGGCTGGTTTCTAATTTTGACCTACACTTCCCTATAGGGCTGATAGAAAAACTACAGTTCGCCCCATGCAATGGAAAACTGCAGTCAGCCATGGGTGTGAACGAGGGTGGGATTGCGGTTGGGTTGTGACAGATACTATGTGTACAAGTCATGCTCTTTTGACTATGCCCAATTCTTTGCATGCTTCTTATTCACATAGCCTGCCAATCATTTCCAGTAGTCATGACAGACCATGGCCTGTCAGTCAAAGTATGATGTCATTCTTGGGGCAGGATATAGTAGAAGTACCCTGGACTGCCAGTCAAGATATGATGTTATTGCAGGAGCGGGACAAACTAGGAGGCCCCTGGCCTGGTAGTCAAGGTATGATGTTATTGCAGGAGCAGAACAAACCAGGAGGCTCCCGGCATGTCAGTCACAGTATGATGTCATTGTGGTAGCGGAACAGACCAGGAGTCCCCTGGCCTGTCAGTCAAGGTATGACATCATTGTGGGAGCGGTACAAACCAGGAGGCCCCTGGTTTGTCAGTCACAGTATGATGTCATTGTGGGAGCAGGACAAACCAGGAGTCCCCTGGCCTGTCAATCAAGGTATGACGTCATCGGGGGAGTGGGGCAAACCAGGAGGGCCTTGGCCTGTCACTCAAGGCATGATATCATTGTGGGAGCAGGACAAACCAGGAGTCCCCTGGCCTGTCAGTTAAGGTATGATGTAATTGGGGGAGTGGGACAAACCAGGAGGACCCTGGCCCGGTACTCAAGGTATGATATTATTGTGAAAGTGGGACAAACCAGGATGCCCCTGGCCTGTCTGTCAAGGTATTATGTCATTGTGGGAGTGGGACAAACCAGGAGGCCCCTGGCCTTTCAATCAAGGTATGACATCATTGTGGGAATGGGAAAACCAGGAGACCCCGGCCTGTCAATCAAGGTATGACATCATTGTGGGAGCAGGACAAACCAGGAGTCCCCTGGCCTGTTAGTCAAGGTATGACATCATCGGGGGAGTGGGGCAAAACAGGAGGCCCTTGGCCTGTTACTCAAGGCATGATATCATTGTGGGAGCAGGACAAACCAGGAGTCCCCTGGCCTGTCAGTTAAGGTATGATGTAATTGTGGGAGTGGGACAAACCAGGAGGCCCCTGGCCCGGTACTCAAGGTATGATATCATTGTGGAAGTGGGACAAACCAGGAGGCCCCTGGCCCGGTACTCAAGGTATGATATCATTGTGGGAATGGGACAAACCAGGAGACCCTGGGCCTGTCAGTCAAGGTATGATGTCATTGTGGGAGCAGGACAAACCAGGAGCCCCCTGGCCTCTCAGCCAAGGTATGATGTCATTGTGGAAGCCAAACAAACCAGGAGGCCCCTGGCCTTTCAATCAAGGTATGACATCATTGTGAGAATGGGACAAACCAGGAGGTCCTTGGCCTGTCAGTCAAGGTATGACGTCATTGTGGGAGCAGGACAAACCAGGAGGCCCCTGGCCTGTTAGTCAAGGTATGATGTAATTTTGGAAGTCAGACAAACCAAGAGGCCCCTGGCCTGTTAGTCAAGGTATGATGTCATTGTGGGAGTGGGGCAAACCAGAGGCCCTTGGCCTGTTACTCAAGGTATGATGTCATTGTGGGAGTGGGGCAAACCAGAGGCCCTTGACCTGTTACTCAAGGTATGATGTCATTGTGGAAGTGGGACAAACCAGGATGCCCCTGGCCTGTTAGTGAAGGTATGATGTAATTGTGGAAGTGGGACAAACCAGGGGGCCCCTGGCCTCTCAGTCAAGGTGTGATGTAATCGGGGGAGTGGGACAAACCAGGAGGCCCCTGGCCCGGTACTCAAGGTATGATATCATTGTGGAAGTGGGACAAACCAAACGGGGTGGGGGGCAGGACATCACATAAGTCTCCGGGACTGTCAATCAAATTAGGAAATGAGATTGGGCAGGGATAGCATGGAAGTTGGAGACACCAGGGTCCTAACACTACAAGCAGCAAATAAATGACGACACTGTTAGAAATGGGAAAGCTACATGACTAATGGCCCAAGCATCACCAATGTCACCTCTTCCCCGATAAACATGTGGAAGTTGTTCTATAACAGCGTCTCTTCTCTTCTTACCCTGAGACGGGTAGGTCTGGTGCTCCTCCATCATGATACCCTATGGCCTTTTCAGACCACCTAACCTGGCAACACACACAAGGAGACAGTCACCATCATGGGAAGTTTGTTACTGGAGACTGTCTCCTATTCTCAGAACCCCGCCTTACCTCCTCAGCCAGCAGCTCAGTTGGCAGAAGTGGCTTCTCTGTGGTATCAGGGATCGGGCAGGAGACACGGTGGTAAGGTCCTGGGTTCCCTGCCGAGGACTGACCGGACCTAACAGATAAAAATAAACACTGAACGCCATTGTCCATCTGTTGGGAAAAGGTGTTGGTTGTCTGGCAGCACATTTGTGAGGTCAGGTACTGATGTTGGACGAGAAGGTCTTCACTCTAAATCATCCTAAAGGTGTTCTGTCGGGTTGAGGTCAGGATTCTCTGCAGGCCAGTCAAGTTCCTCCACCCCAAGCTCGCTCATCCATGTTTTTTTGGACCTTGCTTTGTGCACTGGTCCAAACCATTTGGTGAATGGGGGGGGATTATGGTGTGTGGTTGTTTTTCAGCGGTTGGGCTTGGCCCCTTAGTTCCAGTGAAGGGAACTCTTAAGGCGTCAGCATACCAAGACATTTTGGACAATTTCATGCTCCCGACTTTGTAGGAACAGTTTGGGGATGGCCCCTTCCTGTTCTAACATGACTGCGCACCACTGCACAAAGCAAGGTCCATAAAGATGCCTTAAAGTGGAGTTCCACCCTAAAATTATACTTACCTCCATCTTCTCGCTCCGGGTCACCTGAAAAACAAATGGATAATCGCAATTTTTTTTTTTTAGTTACCATGTTTAGAAGAAAATATACTTACCTTACTTCCTCTTCCTCCCTTCGGCGGCCGCGGCGATTCGTCACTTCCTGGCTTGCAATGATTCCTGGTTGCTGAACGTCATCGCTCCCAGGAATCAATGCGCCTGCACCGGCCCCGACGTCAGTTCCGGTGCAGGCGCCGTCATACCTTGCTAAACAGCTTCTGGGCATGCCCAGAAGCTGTGCAGGGACAACGCTGCGGCACCGGAAGTGACAGCGGGGCCGATGCAGTGCATCGTGGGACCGAAGAGGACGGAAGAGGATGCAGAAGAGGATTGCGCTGGCTTCAAGCTGCCCACACCTGAGATGGCAGCGCTGGACAATACTTTTTCAAGCTAAGTATTTCTTCTTGCAGGTAAGTGCAACCCGGGACAGATCAGAGGCTATCCATTGTGGAATGCACTAACCCTGACTGTCCCGGGGGTATTTTTATTAAAAAAAACTTTCCCAGGGTGGAACTCCGCTTTAAGCGTTCCCTTCACTGGAACCAAGGGGCCAAGCCCAACCCCACACAATAATCCCCTCTCCACCAAATAATTTGGACCAGTGCACAAAGCAAGGTCCAAAAAAACATGGATGAGCGAGCTTGGGGGTGGAGGAAGTTGACTGGCCTGCACAGAGTCCTGACCTCACCCCGAGAGAACACCTTTGAGATGAATTAGAGCAGAGGCTGTGAGCCAGGCCTTCTCGTCCAACATCAGTGCCTCACCTCACAAATGCCCTTCTGGAAGAATAGTCAAACATCCCATAGACACTCCTAAACCTTGTGGACAGCCTTCCCAGAAGAGTTGAAGCTGTTATAGCTGCAAAGGGTGGGCCAACTCAATATTGAACCCTACGGACTAAGACTGGGATGCCATTAAAGCGGAGCTCCGCTGAAAAATGGAAGCTCACCTTGTTTGCTACCTCCCCCCTCCGCTGTCACATTTGGGGAGCAAATACCTGTCAAAACCAGGTCCCTGCTCCCACGCCTGGCAATGGCAATCTATGCAATTTACGACCCCTCCTCCTCCTCCTTGCTGTCTTCTGGGAGACATACAGGTCCCATAAGCCAGCGGGACCATTCAGAAAGCGCAGTGCGGCTTGCGCATGCGCAGTAGGAATGCCGGCGCCTGCACCCGGAGCCGATGGACGAATTGGCTGGGGTGCCGACTTTACGGGATCCCTGAGCGGGTAAGTGTCCTTATATTAAATGTCAGCAGCTACAGGATTTGTAGCTGATGACTTTAATTTTTTTCCACCAGGCCGGAACCCAGCTTTGGACTTCATGTGTGTGTAGAGGCCGGGTCCCAATACAATGTATGTGAGGGGGTTTGAATCAGCTGGGAGTGTCCTAGCAACGTCCTAGCAACAGGGCAGGGTGGCAACGATGCCGTCTCTGAGATTTTATTAAAGCGCCCCCTATGGACAGCTCTTTAGAGTCAGGGACAGGCGGCGATGAGTCTTCACCGGCGATACGTCATAGTAGGAAAGCTACCCAGGTTCTGGTGACAACAACCAATCAGAATTCATTTTCTTGCACTACAGCTGCTGTACACAGAGATCAGATTGGTTGCCCAGGGTTACAGGGCCCTTTAAATAAGCCTGAGAGTACTGTCATTACCCAGAGCTCTTTATATTGGGGTGTCAGTGGTTGCTATGGGCAACAGAGGTCCCCATTGACCTGCTATGATAAATGAACATATAGCTCTCCAACCCACCCCCCTCCCCGGTAAAATAATCACCTCCTTGTTCATATTTAGCAGCCCACAAGAATTGCACCTGCACTGCACTCACCAGCTTCCTACCCCTGTAGCCCTTTAAGACCGGAAGTGTGCGACTTACTTTTACTTCCGTGGCCTGTACTAGCTGAGCTGCTCCTGCAGAGAACGCCGACCTGCGCCATCTGCTGGCCGAAAGGCGCAACTTCACGGCAGTGGCTGGTCTAAACAGCTGGGCGTCACTATAGCAACCGGGAAGTAGCTGGGCTGTTTTGGAACGCACAGGGCGGAAGTGATGTCACAGGGCGGAAGTGTCCTAATAATAGTAATTTTATATACAGTACAGTATATATTTATTTATTTTCATTATTTTTAATTATTACTGATATCAGACTGTGCTCACAGCGGTGTTCCAGCTGTGGAAAAAAAATAAAAGTAAGCAGCTACAAATACTGTAGCTTAAGGTGACCAGATTTTATTTATTTTTTTAATGAAACCGGGGGACATTTTTTTTCTATTGGCAAATGGCACAGGACTGCATAATACACAGAGCACTGGGCACAGGACTGCATAATGCACAGAGCGCTGGGTACAGGACTGCATAATACACAGAGCGCTGGGCACAGGACTGCATAATGCACAGAGCGCTGGGCACAGGACTACATAATACACAGAGCGCTGGGCACAGGACTGCATAATGCACAGAGCGCTGGGCACAGGACTACATAATACACAGAGCGCTGGGCACAGGACTGCATAATACACAGAGCACTGGGTACAGAACTACATAATACACAAAGCGCTGGGCACAGGACTGCATAATACACAGAGCACTGGGCACAGGACTGCATAATACACAGAGCACTGGGTACAGGACTACATAATGCACATAGCGCTGGGCACAGGACTGCATAATACACAGAGCGCTGGGCACAGGACTGCATAATGCACAGAGCGCTGGGTACAGGACTGCATAATACACAGAGCACTG
The DNA here is from genome assembly GCF_965119305.1 of Pelophylax lessonae. NCBI lineage: Eukaryota > Metazoa > Chordata > Amphibia > Anura > Ranidae > Pelophylax > Pelophylax lessonae. The sequence continues at coordinate 251,722,864 of NC_138776.1, forward strand.
GGCACAGGACTGCATAATACACAGAGCGCTGGGCACAGGACTGCATAATACACAAAGCGCTGGGCACAGGACTGCATAATGCACAGAGCGCTGGGCACAGGACTGCATAATGCACAGAGCGCTGGGTACAGGACTGCATAATACACAGAGCGCTGGGCACAGGACTGCATAATGCACAGAGCGCTGGGCACAGGACTACATAATGCACAGAGTGCTGGGTACAGGACTGCATAATACACAGAGCGCTGGGTACAGGACTACATAATACACAGAGCGCTGGGCACAGGACTGCATAATACACAGAGCGCTGGGCACAGGACTGCATAATACACAGAGCGCTGGGTACAGGACTACATAATACACAGAGCGCTGGGTACAGGACTGCATAATACACAGAGTGCTGGGCACAGGACTGCATAATACACAGAGCGCTGGGCACAGGACTGCATAATACACAGAGCGCTGGGCACAGGACTACATAATACACAGAGTGCTGGGTAAAGGACTGCATAATACACAGAGCGCTGGGTACAGGACTGCATAATACACAGAGCGCTGGGCACAGGACTACATAATGCACAGAGTGCTGGGCACAGGACTACATAATACACAGAGCGCTGGGCACAGGACTGCATAATACACAGAGCGCTGGGCACAGGACTGTATAATACACAGAGCGCTGGGTACAGGACTACATAATACACAGAGCGCTGGGCACAGGACTGCATAACACACAGAGCGCTGGGTACAGGACTACATAATACACAGAGCGCTGGGCACAGGACTGCATAATACACAGAGCGCTGGGCACAGGACTGCATAATACACAGAGCGCTGGGTAAAGGACTACATAATACACAGAGCGCTGGGCACAGGACTGAATAACACACAGAGCGCTGGGCACAGGACTGCATAACACACAGAGCGCTGGGCACAGGACTGCATAATACACAGAGCGCTGGGTACAGGACTACATAATACACAGAGCGCTGGGCACAGCACTGCATAATACACAGAGCTCTGGGCACAGGACTGCATAATACAAAGAGCGCTGGGCACATGACTGCATAATACACAGAGTGCTGGGTAAAGGACTGCATAATACACAGAGCGCTGGGTACAGGACTGCATAATACACAGAGCGCTGGGCACAGGACTACATAATGCACAGAGTGCTGGGTACAGGACTGCATAATACACAGAGCGCTGGGTACAGGACTGCATAATACACAGAGCGCTGGGCACAGGACTGCATAATACACAGAGCGCTGGGTACAGGACTACATAATACACAGAGCGCTGGGCACAGGACTGCATAACACACAGAGCGCTGGGTACAGGACTACATAATACACAGAGCGCTGGGCACAGGACTGCATAATACACAGAGCGCTGGGTAAAGGACTACATAATACACAGAGCGCTGGGCACAGGACTGAATAACACACAGAGCGCTGGGCACAGGACTGCATAACACAAAGAGCGCTGGGCACAGGACTGCATAATACACAGAGCGCTGGGCACAGGACTACATAATGCACAGAGTGCTGGGTACAGGACTGCATAATACACAGAGCGCTGGGTACAGGACTACATAATACACAGAGCGCTGGGTACAGGACTGCATAATACACAGAGCGCTGGGCACAGGACTGCATAATACACAGAGCGCTGGGTACAGGACTACATAATACACAGAGCGCTGGGCACAGGACTGCATAACACACAGAGCGCTGGGTACAGGACTACATAATACACAGAGCGCTGGGCACAGGACTGCATAATACACAGAGCGCTGGGCACAGGACTGCATAACACACAGAGCGCTGGGTACAGGACTACATAATACACAGAGCGCTGGGCACAGGACTGCATAATGCACAGAGCGCTGGGTAAAGGACTACATAATACACAGAGCGCTGGGCACAGGACTGAATAACACACAGAGCGCTGGGCACAGGACTGCATAACACACAGAGCGCTGGGCACAGGACTGCATAATACACAGAGCGCTGGGTACAGGACTACATAATACACAGAGCGCTGGGCACAGCACTGCATAATACACAGAGCTCTGGGCACAGGACTGATAATACAAAGAGCGCTGGGCACATGACTGCATAATACACAGAGTGCTGGGTAAAGGACTGCATAATACACAGAGCGCTGGGTACAGGACTGCATAATACACAGAGCGCTGGGCACAGGACTACATAATGCACAGAGTGCTGGGTACAGGACTGCATAATACACAGAGCGCTGGGTACAGGACTGCATAATACACAGAGCGCTGGGCACAGGACTGCATAATACACAGAGCGCTGGGTACAGGACTACATAATACACAGAGCGCTGGGCACAGGACTGCATAACACACAGAGCGCTGGGTACAGGACTACATAATACACAGAGCGCTGGGCACAGGACTGCATAATACACAGAGCGCTGGGTAAAGGACTACATAATACACAGAGCGCTGGGCACAGGACTGAATAACACACAGAGCGCTGGGCACAGGACTGCATAACACAAAGAGCGCTGGGCACAGGACTGCATAATACACAGAGCGCTGGGCACAGGACTGCATAACACACAGAGCGCTGGGTACAGGACTACATAATACACAGAGCGCTGGGCACAGGACTGCATAATACACAGAGCGCTGGGTAAAGGACTACATAATACACAGAGCGCTGGGCACAGGACTGAATAACACACAGAGCGCTGGGCACAGGACTGCATAACACAAAGAGCGCTGGGCACAGGACTGCATAATACACAGAGCGCTGGGCAGAGGACTGCATAATACACAGAGCTCTGGGCACAGGACTGCATAATACAAAGAGCGCTGGGCACATGACTGCATAATACACAGAGTGCTGGGTAAAGGACTACATAATACACAGAGCGCTGGGCACAGGACTGCATAATACACAGAGTGCTGGGTAAAGGACTACATAATACACAGAGCGCTGGGCACATGACTGCATAATACACAGAGTGCTGGGTAAAGGACTACATAATAAACAGAGCGCTGGGTACAGGACTGCATAATACACAGAGCGCTGGGCACGGGACTGCATAATACACAGAGCGCTGGACACAGGACTGTATAATAAACAGAGCGCTGGGCACAGGACTACATAATACACAGAGCGCTGGGTAAAGGACTACATAATACACAGAGCGCTGGGTACAGGACTGCATAATACACAGAGCGCTGGACACAGGACTACATAATACACAGAGCGCTGGGCACAGGACTACATAATACACGAGTGCTGGACACAGGACTACATAATACACAGAGCGCTGGGCACGGGACTGCATAATACACAGAGCGCTGGGCACAGGACTACATAATACACAGAGTGCTGGGCACAGGACTGCATAATACACAGAGTGCTGGGCACAGGACTGCATAATACACAGAGCGCTGGGCACAGGACTGCATAATACACAGAGTGCTGGGCACAGGACTGCATAATACACAGAGTGCTGGGTACAGGACTGCATAATGGACAGAGCGCTGGGTACAGGACTGCATAATACACAGAGCGCTGGGCACGGGACTGCATAATACACAGAGCGCTGGACACAGGACTGTATAATAAACAGAGCGCTGGGCACAGGACTACATAATACACAGAGCGCTGGGTAAAGGACTACATAATACACAGAGCGCTGGGTACAGGACTGCATAATACACAGAGCGCTGGACACAGGACTACATAATACACAGAGCGCTGGGCACAGGACTACATAATACACGAGTGCTGGACACAGGACTACATAATACACAGAGCGCTGGGCACGGGACTGCATAATACACAGAGCGCTGGGCACAGGACTACATAATACACAGAGCGCTGGGCACAGGACTGCATAATACACAGAGTGCTGGGCACAGGACTGCATAATACACAGAGCGCTGGGCACAGGACTGTATAATACACAGAGTGCTGGGCACAGGACTGCATAATACACAGAGCGCTGGGCACAGGACTGCATAATACACAGAGTGCTGGGCACAGGACTGCATAATACACAGAGTGCTGGGTACAGGACTGCATAATGGACAGAGCGCTGGGTACAGGACTGCATAATACACAGAGCGCTGGGCACGGGACTGCATAATACACAGAGCGCTGGACACAGGACTGTATAATAAACAGAGCGCTGGGCACAGGACTACATAATACACAGAGCGCTGGGTAAAGGACTACATAATACACAGAGCGCTGGGTACAGGACTGCATAATACACAGAGCGCTGGACACAGGACTACATAATACACAGAGCGCTGGGCACAGGACTACATAATACACGAGTGCTGGACACAGGACTACATAATACACAGAGCGCTGGGCACGGGACTGCATAATACACAGAGCGCTGGGCACAGGACTACATAATACACAGAGCGCTGGGCACAGGACTGCATAATACACAGAGTGCTGGGCACAGGACTGCATAATACACAGAGCGCTGGGCACAGGACTGCATAATACACAGAGTGCTGGGCACAGGACTGCATAATACACAGAGTGCTGGGTACAGGACTGCATAATGGACAGAGCGCTGGGTAAAGGACTACATAATACACAGAGCGCTGAGTACATGACTGCATAATATACAGAGCACTGGGCACAGGACTACAAAATAGACACAGACATCGGCATTCAAGTGACCAGGCTGTTTCTCAGCCAGCATGGGATGCCCTGTCTACGTTATTCCAGCCCTAAATCTGGGGAAAAAAACCAGGGACAGACTTGGTTTGGGGACAGTGTCCTCAGTCCAGGGATTGTCCCCGGTTTTGTCCCCGGATTCAGGGCCAGAGGGGGGATAGAGAGCAGAGAGAGAGAAAGTAACAGAGAGGAGGCAGCAAAGAAGGGAAAGGGGTGGAGAGAGAATGAGAAGGGAGAGGGGGATAGAGAGGGGATGGGGAGAGAGAAGGAAAGGGGAGGGGGGAATTGAGGCGGGGGGGTGGGAGTGGGAAGAGAGGGGGGATAGAGAGCGAAGAGAGAGAAAGTAAGAGAGCGGAGGCAATGGAGAAGGGAGAGGGGGATGGAGAGAGAGAAGGGAGGGGGTAATAGAGGGGGGGGAGAGGGAAGGGAGGGGGGATTGAGAGCAGAGAGAGAAAGGAAGAGAGAGAAGGCATTGGAGAAGAGAGAGGGGGGATGGAGAGAGAGAAAGAAGGGGGAGGGGAAATAGAGGGGGTGGGAGAGGGAAGGTAGGGGGGATAGAGAGAGAGAAAGGAAGAGAGGCGACAGTGGAGAATGGTGGGGGGATGGAGAGAGAGAAGGAAGGGGGAAGGGGAAATAAAGGGGGGTGAGAGAGGGAAGGTAGGGGGGGATTGAGAGTGGAGAGAGAGAAAGGAAGAGAGAGGAGGCAGTGGAGAAGGGAGAGGGGGATGGAGAGAGAGAAGGGAGAGGGTAATAGAAGGGGGGGTGGAAAGAGAATGGGAAGGGAGGGGGATAGAGAGGAGATGGAGAGAGAGAAGGAAGGGGAAGGGAGGAATAGAAGGGGGGATGAGAGAGGGAAGGTAGGGGGGATTGAGAGCGGAGAGAGAGAAAGGAAGAGAGAGGAGGCATTGTAGAAGAGAGAGGGGGGATGGAGAGAGAGAAAGAAGGGGGAGGGGGAAATAGAGGGGGTGGGAGAGGGAAGGTAGAGGGGATTGAGAGCGGAGAGAGAGAAAGGAAGAGAGAGGAGGCAGTGGAGAAGGGAGAGGGGGATGGAGAGAGAGAAGGGAGGGGTTAGTAGAGGGGGGGGGGTGGGAGAGGGAAGGGAGGGGTGATAGAGAGAGAGAAAGGAAGAGAGGCGACAGTGGAGAATGGTGGGGGGATGGAGAGAGAGAAGGAAGGGGGAAGGGGAAATAAAGGGGGGTGAGAGAGGGAAGGTAGGGGGGGATTGAGAGTGGAGAGAGAGAAAGGAAGAGAGAGGAGGCAGTGGAGAAGGGAGAGGGGGATGGAGAGAGAGAAGGGAGAGGGTAATAGAAGGGGGGGTGGAAAGAGAATGGGAAGGGAGGGGGATAGAGAGGAGATGGAGAGAGAGAAGGAAGGGGAAGGGAGGAATAGAAGGGGGGATGAGAGTGGGAAGGTAGGGGGGATTGAGAGCGGAGAGAGAGAAAGGAAGAGAGAGGAGGCATTGTAGAAGAGAGAGGGGGGATGGAGAGAGAGAAAGAAGGGGGAGGGGGAAATAGAGGGGGTGGGAGAGGGAAGGTAGGGGGGATTGAGAGCGGAGAGAGAGAAAGGAAGAGAGAGGAGGCAGTGGAGAAGGGAGAGGGGGATGGAGAGAGAGAAGGGAGAGGGTAATAGAAGGGGGGTGGGAGAGGGAAGGGAGGGGGGATAGAGAGGAGATGGAGAGAGAGAAGGAAGGGGAAGGGAGGAATAGAAGGGGGAGGTGGGAGAGGGAAGGGTGGGGGGATAGAGAGGAGATGGAGAGAGAGAAGGAAGGAAGGGGAAGAGAGGAATAAAAGGGGGAGGTGGGAGAGGGAAGGGAGGGGGGATAGAGAGCGGAGAGAGAAAGGAAGAGAGAGGAGGCAGTGGAAAAGGGAGAGGGGGATGGAGAGAGAGAAGGGAGAGGGTAATAGAAGGGGGGGGGGTGGAGAGAGAATGGGAAAGGAGGGGGATAGAGAGGAGATGGAGAGAGAGAAGGAAGGGGAAAGGAGGAATAGAAGGGGGGGGGGTGAGAGAGGGAAGGGAGGGGGATAGAGAGTGGAGAGAGAAAGAAAGAGAGAGGAGGCAGGGTAGGAGGGTGAGGAGTGGATGGAGGGGGAATGGAAAGAGAGAGTAAAGGGAGGGAGGATAGAGAGGGGAGAGAGATAGAGGGAGAGAAAGGGACAGAAAAGAGGGAGGAAGAGAGGGATCTAAGGGGGATTGGAAAGTTTCTACTCGGCCATATTCGCATTACATCACTTCCACCCATTCAGAAATAAATTGACAAACAGCGATACTTTAATATAGAAAACAAATGACAATTTGTGGATATTGTCAGGAAATTGTAGCTCCAGCAATGGCTGAGTGGAACATGCTATCGAAGAACATTTCAATATTTTGTTTGATTTCTCACTTGATTTTCTACGATTTTTTTCGGACGAAAATCGGACGTTGTGTTGACGTACGATAAAAATTTTATAGCCTGCACATCCAGTTTTTGTCACCCTGAAAATCCGTAATCGGCTGTCGAAAGCACTATACTAACAATCTGAAAATCGGCAGATCGCTCGTCGGACTAAATATCCCTTCCGATTTTCGTATCGTGTGTACTGGCCTTCAGAATCACCACTAGAGTCTTGCTTTGTGAGAAAAGGAAGTGTCTTTGTGCCGGAGGGGTGGCAGCCATTTTGCTGTAGACCAGAGGAGGAGTTTTAGTGATGTCTAAATTCCTGGAGGGGGTGTGAGGCTGGAGAGAGTGTACCCAGAGAGGAGGAGGAGGTAATAACATCTTCTTAATTTAGGACAAGAGGGACCCAGCACTCGACGTGGACTGGGTGGGGAAGGGGGGCATGTAACGTGAGCAGAGAGTGCTACAACGCTGGAGCGTCGGCAACCGGGAAAGGTACATATCCACAGAGCTTGCACTCTAATGTCCCAACACAGTTACTTACTGTTAATAGTATTTTTATAGCTCTGACATATACCGCAGTGCTGTACAGAGAACACTGAGCCATTCACATTCCTTTTTGCACCAGAAGAGCTTACACTCTAATGTCCCAGGACAGTCACACACTATTATTATTATACATGTATATAGTTCTGACATATACCACAGCGCTGTACAGAGAACACCGAGCTACTCTCATCAGTCTCTGTATCTGAGCTTGCACTCTAATGTTCTACCACCGGTCACACACATTTACATACCTCTGACATATACCATAGTGTTGTACAGAGAACACTGAGCCATTTACATCAATCTCTGTATCAGAGGAGCTTACACTCTAATGTCCCAGAACACTCACATGCTATTATTATTTTATATCTATAGAGCTTTGACATATACCGAAGTGCTGTACAGAGAACACTAAGCTATTCTCATCAGTCTCTGCACCAGAGAAGCTTACACTCTAACGTGTCCCCCCCCCCCCCACAGTCACACACTATTATTATTATAGATTTATATAGCTCTGACATATACCGCAGTGCTGTACAGAGATCACTGAGCCAGTCACATCAGTCTCTGTACCAGAGGAGCTTACACTCTAATGTCACAGGACAGTCACACATTATTATTATTATTATTATACATTTATATAGCTCTGATATATACCGCAGTGCTGTACAGAGAGCACTGAGCCAGTCACATCAGTCTCTGTATCAGAGGAGCTTACACTCTAATGCCCCCCCCCCCCACAGTCACACATTATTATTATTATTATACATGTATATAGCTCTGACATATACCACAGTGCTGTATAGAAAGCACTGAGCCAGTCATATCAGTCTCTGCACCAAAGGAGCTTACACTCTAATGTCACAGGACAGTCACACACTATTATTATTACACATTGTTATAGCTCTGACATATACCGCAGTGCTGTACAGAGAACACTGAGCCAGTCGCATCAGTCTTTGCACCAAAGGAGCTTACACTTTACACTCCACGGCCCTCTATTTCATTACTAGGCTTCTATTCTACAGCCCCCCCCATTATCCAACCACCCGATGAAGGAGAGGTCTTAGGCAGTCTATAGCGCTTGGGAGCTGGAAACCAGGATCAAACTCCCATTTTTTTTTTTTTTTGGCAAAGGTTTGAATTCAGCTGCTACGAAGCCAAGGTAGATCTTCTTGTTGATAAAAAAAGGAACTGTATGATTTTAAATTTTTTAAACCATTTTTAATTTATTACCATTGTATTTTTTTATTAAAGCATAAGAGGAGTGGGAGTATCTAGAAGGACACAAGGACCTCTACAAGGACGTCATGATGGAGGATCGGCCGCCCCTCACATCACCGGGTAACAGGAGACATTAATTTCTTGTATTGAGGATCCCCCTAGATACACACATCCTCTGATATAAAGACATAGAAACAATGTATTCAGTCAGTGTGTAGAAGAATAAATCACCTCTAACATTGGGGGTGTCCTACATGTGTCGATGCTGTCACATTAGGTAAAACTATTAGAATCATTTTTTTACATTTTAGAATGGGGCGCCTTGAGACTTTCAATATTTGGAAGAGTGCCTTGACTGAAAAAAGATTGAGAAAAACTGATGTAGACCATAGATTATACCAGCCAAAGATTATTCTGTTATCAGTGGCTACAGCTACAAAACCACCAAACTGGAAACCCATTGTAAGTAGAAATGTGGCATAGTCTACTAATCCCTTTTATTACACTGTCTTTACAGATGAGAAGAAGGCTCCAATGGAGAACCTGCCATCCTTCACATCACCGGGTAAGAGGAGACTTTCGTTTCTTGTAAAGGAGAGAAGAGTATTGAGGATCCCCCTAGATACACACATCCTCTGATATAAAGACATAGAAACAATGTATTCAGTCAGTGTGTGTGTTTCCTACAGATGGATCCAGTAAGAGAAATCCCCCAGAGAGATGTCCCCGTCCTCTGTATTCCCGGGACTCCACACAGGAACATCAGGAGATCCCTCAGGATGATAAGGTAGATGGAACCAAACCAGCCCTCTGGTGTGCTTTGTACAGCCATAGCCAAAGGTTTTGAGAATGACACAGACCTTCATTTTCACAAAGTCTGCTGCCCCAGTTTTTATGATGACATTTTGCATAGACTCCAGGATGTTTTGAAGAGTGATCAGATGAATTTTAATTGATTGCAAAATCCCTCTTTGCCATGAAAATGAACTTAATTCCATAAAAACATTTCCACTGCATTTGTGAAGAAGGCTTCAGGGCGCTTAATAAAGTCCAGCAAGCGCCAGGACCGTCTCCTACAGTTGATTTAGCTACAAGATCGGGGCACCACCAGTGCAGAGCTTGCTTAGGAATGTCAGCAGGCAGGTGTGAGTACATTGGCACACACAATGAGGAGAAGACTTTTGGAGGATGGCCTGGTATCAAGAAGGGCAGCAAAGAAGCCACTTCTCTCCAGGAAAAACATCATGAACAACTGATAATTTACTAAACTAATTAGGGGGTTGGAGGACCTTAACTATGAAGAGCGGCTGCAATCGCTCGATTTATTTTCCGTGGAGAAGAGACGTCTGAGAGGGGACATGATAGCAATTTATAAATATCTTAATGGGGATCTCAGCTTAGAAAAAAAGCTGTTCATTCAAAGGAATTGCATGAGGACTCGAGGGCATACAATGCAATTAGAGGAAAAGCGTTTTAACCTCAGGCAACGAGGAGGGTTCTTTACTGTTAGGGCTACAAGATTGTGGAATTGTCTACCACAAGAGGTGGTTTCTGCGGGTAGTATGGTGGCTTTCAAAAGACTCTTAGACGTACATCTCAAGGATCAGAACATTCAGGGCTATGTTAGATGATTACAGCCACACACACCTACACAGGTTGAACTGGATGGACTATTGTCTTTATTCAACCTCACCTACTATATGATATTCTGCAAAAGATACAGGGAATGGATGGCTGAAGACTGGGGTAAAGTCATTTTCTTTGATGAATCCCCTTTCCGGTTGTTTGGACCAACAGAAAAGACCTTGTCTGAAGAAGAATAGGTGAGCGCTACCATCAGTCCTGTGTCATGCCAACAGTAAAGCCTCCTGAGACCAATCATGTGTGGGGTCGCTTCTCAGCCAAGGGAGTGGCTCACTCACAATTTTGCCTAAGAACACCGCCATGAATAAAGAATGGTACAAAAAAATCTCCCAAGAGCAATTTCTTCCAACCATCCAAGAACAGTTTGGTGAGGAACAATGCCTTTTCCACCATGATGGAGCACCTTGCCATAAGGCAAAAGTGATAACTAAGTGGCTTGGGGAACAAAACATCGAAACTTTGGGTCCATGGCCAGGAAACTCCCCAGATCTTAATCTCATTGAGAACTTGAGGCCAGTCCTCAAGAGGCAGGTGAACAAAAAATAATAAAGTGCAAGTGTTGTTGGTATGTCGGCGCTACCACAGTCAAAATTTAAAATAAATTACATCAATGTCATAAAGATAATAGAAAGTGCACTGTGCGTTCAGAGTGATAAATAAACGTAAAATGGCATAAAAATTCCAAATACAAAATATCATAGAAAGTGCACTGTGCATTTTTATCGTGTGGACCTATAAGTGCCGAGGTGCCACAACATAAAAGACATAAAGTGCTATGTGCTGAGAAGTACAGTAAGGTTGTGCCAGTGCTCACATCTTATATCATGCAGTTATATAAGAGGTGCTGTTACCGGTGGCCCCCCACCAGGCAAGAACACTTACCACACACTTGGTGTAAGGATAAAGCTGCACGTGTAATCTGGTTCCCACTCAGAGTCAGCATAGGTACACACAGATGTTGTGGGGGTAAGAGCTGCGTGTAAAGCCTGGTTCCCACTCAGAGTCAGCATAGGTACACACAGATGTTGTGGGGGTAAGAGCTGCGCGTAAAGCCTGGCTCCCACTCAGAGTCACCTTAGACACTGCAATTACAAAGTAGCTTCCATTGCGTAGTATTGCTGTAGACACAAGGAATATGCTATAGCCACTCACAGTTGGGAAGTTCTTCATCAGCATGCAGGGTCCGCCAAGCTCGATCGCTTCCGTGTTCCACAGCTCGGAACCACTGCCACCGGAAGTGACGTATGACGCAATAAGCCACGCCCTACGCGTTTCGTCACTACGACGTCATCTGGAGCGTCCACAAAAAAAGAACCCTAAAAACCCTGGCAAACTCCAAGCATTGATTATGCAAGAATGGGCTGCCATTAGTAAGAATGTGGCCCAGAAGTTGACTGACAGCATGCCACGGTGAATTGCAGAGTTCTTCATAAAGAAGGGTCAACACTGCAAATATTGACTCTTTACATAAACTTCATGTAATTGTCAATAAAAGCCTTTGACACTTATGAAATGCTTGTAATTATACTTCAGTATATCATAATAACATCTGACAAAAAGATCTAAAAACACGGAAGCAGCAGACTTTGTGAAAATTAATATTTGTGTCATTCTCAAAACATTTGGCCATGGCTGTAGACTTTACCAATCCCGTAAATCTGATATCACTCTTCAAAAACAATGTAACTTTTTTTTTAGATTTCAATATGTTTATTAATTTTCGTGAGAAAAGAAAAAATACACAAAGATGTTGACATCTGCAATAAAAGATAACATAGAAAAATGCTAAACAGTCGACATGGTCCACAGAGGAGCTCATGGCAATGGCATACATGGCTAAAGAACACCTCTCCAGTAGTCTCCATGGACCGGGGCAATGTCACCCGGGTCTGGACCCACTCCCCCCCTCCGGCGCCCCCTGGGGAACACACTACGCCCCAAGGAGGGAAGCGGCCACCCAGCCCCCGGTCCACCGTACCATCGCCGGCACTGGGAAACCACACCGCCAGCATTGGTATACCAGAGCCACCGATACGTCAAATTAAGGCAAAAGGCCTCTGTAACTTTTTTTTTAATGGGTTGGTTCTCCTTTACCAAATTATATGTTATACGTGTAAGCCATTAGGGCTCCATTCACACCTGAGCGTATCGGTTTCAGACGTTTTTTTGGGCGTTTTTTCAGGTGTTTTGTTCGGGCGTTCTTCAGGTGTTTTTTGCAGGTGTTTGGAGGCAGGCATTGACAACTAATAAAAAGAGTTGTGGCCTGGCTTCAGTAGGTACGTAAGCACAGGTGTCAAACTGGTGGCTCTCCAGCTATTGCGAAACTACAAGTCCCAAGGGGCATTCCAAGGCTGAAAGTTACAAGCATGACTCCCACAGGCAGAGGCATGATGGGACTTGTAGTTCAACAACAGCTGGAGGGCCGCCAATTTGACACCCCTGCGCCGCCGCTCTACACCTATAGGAGGGGCATTATCTAACATCAGTCAAAGCTGGCCATTTCACTTTTATCTACAAATGTCACCTACCTGCATAGGCAGTTTTTTTTGGTAAAGGTGAACTTACCATTCTAAACATGTTTTCTACAGGCTGAAGCGTTAATTGCTGTCAAGGTTGAGCCCAAAGATGAAGAACAGTCATATGTGAGAGGTGATGAGCTGTGTAAAAAGGAGGAAGTTCCCCCAGAGATCAGCACAGGTGAGCAATAGATGCTAAATCTGTGTAAATTTGTCCCACTCTGATTGGATGGTCTAGGTTGAATAAACCAATGCCATTAGCAGAAATGGTTGCTCTATCCTGAGGTCCTCACAGAGCTTTTCTCAATTGCCTCTTGGTACTGGTGTTCTGTATAAATTAGGCTTGGGTTCCTTCTGGGGGAGAAGAAACTGTTATTGTCTCCTCCCTACCAGTTCATAGATTTGGGTGAGTTATGCTCTGTCCAAGGGAATTCACATGTAATGGCATCATAGGTGTGTGCACCCAAAAGCTCAAACACGTGTGTGTGTATTAAAACATGGATGGTGTCAGTAGGGCAGTGGACGGTGTCAGTAGGGCGGTGGATGGTGTCAGTAGGGCAGTGGATGGTGTCAGTAGAGCAGTGGATGGTGTCAGTAGAGCAGTGGACCGGGTCAGTAGAGCAGTGGACGGTGTCAGTAGGTCAGTGGACCGTGTCAGTAGGGCACTGGATGGTGTCAGTAAAGCAGAGGTTGGTGTCAGTAGGGCGGTGGATGGTGTCAGTAGGGCGGTGGATGGTGTCAGTAGGGCAGTGGATGGTGTCAGTAGAGCAGTGGACGGTGTCAGTAGAGCAGTGGACGGTGTCAGTAGAGCAGTGGACGGTGTCAGTAGGTCAGTGGACGGTGTCAGTAGGGCACTGGATGGTGTCAGTAAAGCAGAGGTTGGTGTCAGTAGGGCAGAGGTTGGTGTCAGTAGGGCAGTGGACGGTGTCAGTAGGGCACTGGATGGTGTCAGTAAAGCAGAGGTTGGTGTCAGTAGGGCAGAGGTTGGTGTCAGTAGGGCAGTGGACGGTGTCAGTATGGCAGTGGACGGTGTCAGTAGAGCAGTGGACGGTGTCAGTAGAGCAGTAGATGGTGTCAGTAGGACTTTGGTGAATATTTAAGTCAATAAGAAGTGGGGACAGATGTAAGTCAAGACTGTAACTGGGATACAGCCTACAAGAAATTGTATAAAGACACTTATCTGATATTTATTTTACAGATGTATCTAGTAATGGAAATACTATAGAGAGATGTTCCCATCCTCTGCATTCACGGGAATCCAAGCAGGAGGATCATGACATCCCTGAAGACAATGAGGTATGTTAAACAAAGGACCTGGCAAAGACTATATCGAATTACAGAAAAGCTACATCAGAGGTACACCCGTCTCCATATCTAGGGCATATGTGTAGGGTAGGGTTCTTAAATTAAAATTTATGAAGGTTCAGTCAGTAAAATTCTCTTTTGTCAGAGGTCCGAGTCTCATGTTTGCGCTATAACACATCACAGCTCCCCCATACATCAGTGTCTTTAGCCTACCCTTCACATCATAGCACCTTTACATTAGAGCCCCTTCTTTACATCAGTATACTCAGCCCCCCATCACATCACAGCCCCCCTTAACGTCACAGTTTCCCCTTTACAACAGTGTCCATATTCCCCCTTTAAATCGCAGCCCCCCTGTAAAGCAGTCCAACAGTGCCCTTAGTTTTCCGTCACATCACAGCCCGCCTTTTACATTGGAGTGCCCCTTTCGGTTGCAGTGCCCTTCACATCACAGTGCCCCTTTACAACATAGTGTCCCTTTATGTTACAGTGCCCCTTAAATCACAGCGTCCCTTACATAAAGTGCCCCTTTATGTTACAGTGCCCCTTACCTATAGTGCCCCTTTATGTTACAGTGCCCCTTGCATCCAGTGCCCCTTTATATCACAGTGCCCCTTACATACAGTGCCCCTTTATATCAAAGTGCCCCCTACATATAATGCCCCTTTATGTTACAGTGCCCCTTACATCACAGTGCCCCTTGCCTATAGTGCCCCTTTACATCACAGTGCCCCTTACCTATAGTGCCCCTTTATGTTACAGTGCTCTTTACATCACAGTGCCCCTTACCTATAGTTCCCCTTTATTTTACAGTGCCACTTACATCCAGTGCCCCTGTATATCACAGTTCCCCTAACATACAGTGCCCCTTTCCTTTGTCACAGTGCCCCTTACATATAGTGCCCCTTTATGTTGCAGTGCCCCTTACATATAGAGCCCCTTTATGTTACTGTGCCCCTTACATACAGTGACCCTTACATCACAGTGCCCCTTACATACAGTTCCCCTTACATCACAGTGCCCCTTACATACAGTTCCCCTTACATACAGTGCCCCTAACACCCCAGTGCCCCTTTATGTCATAGTGCCCCTTTCATGCAGTGCCCCTTGCATCACAGTGCCCCTTTATGTCACAGTGCCCCTTACTTACAGTGCCCCTTTATGTCACAGTGCCCCTTTCATCACAGGGCCCCTTACATCACAGTGCCCCTTACTTACAGTGCCCCTTACTTACAGTGCCCCTTTATGTCACAGTGCCCCTTTCATCACAGGGCCCCTTTATGTCACTGTGCCTCTTTCATCACAGGGTCCCTTTATGCCACAATGCCCTTTACATCACAGTGCCCCTTACATCACAGTGCTCCTTTATGTTTCAGTGCCCCTTACATATAGACTCCCACTCTTATTCCCGGTTTATGTTGCTGGTGGTTCTTCATTAGGGCAACACCTTATATGGCCAACAGACCATCACACCTTCCTGAAAGGCCAAAAGTATGTGGACACCTCTCCAGATGCTTCCAGTGAAAGAGTACTGTTAGGCCGGCCGTGTGTGGGCAGGCTGAATGTACCAAGTTGATTGATCGATCAGCTTGGATACAACCGGCCTGCCGGGTTCCCTTGCAATTATTGCTAGCGGCTGCTATAGCCGCTAGCAATAATCACTGTCTTCTCCCAGCGGGGGTGGCTTCACCCGCCCCCCCACTGAGAGTAGACAACTGCTTGGCAGGAGGGATTCCCCTGTCAGCACTGTCTGTTTTGATGGGTGCCATTGGTGTCACTGGGAGAAATAGTGCCCCATCGTTGGTAACAGTGGGAGGAATAGTGCCCCATCATTGGTGTCAGTGGGAGGAATAGTGCCCCATCATTGGTGTCACTGGGAGAAATAGTGCCCCATTGTTGGTAACAGTGGGAGGAATAGTGCCCCATCATTGGTGTCAGTGGGAGGAATAGTGCCCCATCATTGGTGTCAGTGGGAGGAATAGTGCCCCATCATTGGTGTCAGTGGGAGGAATAGTGCCCCATCATTGGGAGGAATCAAATCACCATCAGCATTTCTAACGCTATGTATTCCTTCTTTAAAAAAAAAAAAAGTGCAATGGCCTACAAACTGCTCTTTTTTTATCTAGGCTAAAGATCTTGTGGTCATTAAAGTTGAAGACGTGGATGATGATAACTTGTACAGCAGCCGTGATGCACACAGTAAGTTACAAATGACTAATACTGGGTGGAAGGACATGTGTCCATCATTGCCATCCTGTGTAAACTCAAGACTATCCAGACAAAAAAATAATCATTTTTAAAGGGATCTAGCAAAATTTTGTTTTGGTAGTCATAGACTTTATGTGGACCATATAGAAACAAACTGAGTTTCATAGAAACCGCTTATTTAAACATATTAAAACAAGACAATAAATCTTACAAATGCTCCCTGCTTAGAGGTTCACATCATGTTTAGATTCCAACATATTTGAAATGTAGACTGGACGCGCTTCAACTGATCTTCTTTAGGCAAACGTGTGAGAGGATCTACAAAGTGTAAATACACCTGTTATAGACATATACTATTATTGTTTTGTAAATCAAATCATGGCGTGACTTTGATATGGCCTTAATGAAGTCTTTTCTAAGACACATTTTCGAATATCCCCAAATAATTACCTGCTTTCGCAGGGCTTGTGCCTCTATTTTAAATGATCCCTCACTGGAGCAAACTCTACGAAGTTGAAGGTATTGACTATATGGGATAGACCTCACAAGAGGCTTAGGGTGAAAGCTATTTGCCCTTATAACAGTGTTCCCTGCAGTGGGCTTTTTAAAACGAGGACTTTCCAAGTTGCCCATACTGTTGACTTTCACTTTTACGTCTAGAAATGTAATCCTACAAGGATTGTAAGACATTGTAAATTCCAAATTGAAGGTAATAATGTTCATAAACTCCAAAAATTCCTTCAACTGCATTTCAAGGCCGTCTCAGACGATAAAAATATCGTCAATGTACCTGTGCCACTTTATAATGTAGCAGGGGTACATAGACAATCGCCCAGGGGAAACTCCCGCTCCCACTCTCCCAGGTACAAATTGGTGTAGGATAGGGCACAACATGTCCACATCGCTACGTCTTGCACTTGGAGGAAGTGGGAGACCTGGAATGAAAAAAGCATTGTGTTAAGTTTTAATCTACGTAAGTCCAAAATTAAATAGTTGTAGGCATATTCACATTGACTTTTCTGCTGAAGAAATGCTTTCAATTATTTGAAGGCCCTTTTCATGAGGCATGGAACTGTATAAACATTCAACATCTAGTGTTACTAGGAAGGCCCTCTTTGGAATAATTAGATCTTCAATGATTTGTAGAAAACGTATTGTGTCCTTAATGAATGAAGGTAAAGACAAATGGTCTTAATCAGGGCTTTTTTCTCAGAAAATGGGTACAGAAACTCAACCACGACCCCCCAATACCTCCCCCCCCCCTCCCACACACACACACACCCTCCAAACCGCATCAAAAAGTGGGTGTGGTCAAGTTTCTCTAACAGTGGGAGGGTCTTAAGGGGGCGTAACCTTCAATACCCAGAGTGCAGTACGTATGGGGGGGGGGGGTTTACAGAGTGCAATGTTCATGGGTGCGCTGCATACAGAGTGCAGAGTTCATCCTTCTTCCACAGCTACTTACCGCTGCATCCCCAATCCACATCTCACTTTCACCTCTCTTTAGCTCTGACCTCCGCTGCCTCCATCTTCCCACCTCCTTATAAGCTCCATCATTTTCCACACGTCTTACTTTTGTTGCTGTATTAAGTTTAAGCGTGGGAAGTCAGCTCTAGTGCCTCTCTGCACACTGTAGTTGGCTCTGCCTCTTTCAGTTGCTGGGAGATCATCCAGTGGGGTAGTCGGCATCTGCACTGCTCCCTGAGCACCTTCATCTCCCTTGTTCCCGTCCTGCACTCAGTGGGAGCCACTTGGGAAATCAGATCTGTGGGAGCCGTTGGGAGAAGAGCTGTCACTTGTAAACACAGAAGCCAGACTTCTGTGCTTACAAGTAGTAGTGGTGAGCAGGGAGCAGAGGGCCTGAACCAGAGAAAAAAGATGGTTTCAGCTGAAAAAAGCCCTGGTATAAATACTGTGTCAACTTGCTGGCAAATTGTTGGTAATTCCCCCCCCCCCCCCCCCCCAGCAAAGATGAAACTGACTGGCAAAGTCAACACAGAGTGCAGAGTTCGTGAGTGCGCCGCATACAGAGTTCAGTAGTTGGCAAAAAGTTTACAAAAAGCATGCAAGCATTGATGGATTTTCTTTAACAAAGAGCCTAACATGTCAACTAAATGCCAAAGGTCAAGTTTTAATAGACTACTTGTTATGAGCCACCCTTAGTCAGCAGTTGGGATACAGGTAGGCAGGCTCTATGTTGGAGTTGCTTGCACTGAATATTATTTTTTATTTCTCTTCCATGTCTGCTTTTCCCCAGATACCCAACATGACAGGAAGGACCTGAAGAAACATCCAGAAACCTCACTGGACAGTAAACTTACGGACACCCCCTTTGACCCCTCTGTAAATCAGAGCCCCTGTCCCACAGCCAGTGATGTCAATGAATTCTTTCCTTGCCATGAGTGTGGCCGCTGTTTCATCCAAAGGGCCGACCTTGTGTCACACCAGAAAACACATTCTGACCAGGCCCCCAGTGAGGGAGCCTTCCCATGCCTTGAATGTGGGAAGGCCTTTGACACGAAACACAAGCGTATACAGCATCGCAGGATTCACACCAAGGACAAGCCATTTGCCTGCTCTGAATGTGGGAAGTGTTTCATCTGGAAGTCTCTCTTGGCCCGCCACCAAAAGGTACACAGAGATGAGAAACCGTTCTCCTGCCCCGAGTGTGCAAAACGTTTCACCTGGAAGTCAAACCTGGTGGACCATCAAAGGATTCACCTGGCGCAGAGGCCCTACACCTGCTTTGAGTGTGGAAAGTGCTTCGGGAGCAAGCTGCACCTCAGCAAGCACCAGCGCGTTCACACTGGCGTCAAGCCGTATCCATGCACAGAGTGCGGGAAATGTTTTGCAGAGGCGTCGTCCCTTGTTAAACACAGAGGCACGCACGCGGCTCAGAAACCATTCTGCTGTCTTGAATGTGGGAAGTACTTTGCGTCAAAGTCCAACCTCCTTTGCCACCACCAAAGAAGCCATGCAGGAGAGAAACCATTCTCTTGCTCCGAGTGCGGCAAACAATTTGCTAAGAAGCCGTGGCTGGTGGAGCACCAGAGGACCCACACCGGAGAAAAGCCCTTTTCCTGCTCCAAATGCAGCAAGTGCTTTACGCAAATGTCCTCCCTGGCCAAGCACATGAAAATTCACACAGGAGAGAAACCATTCTCATGCTCTGAATGCGGCAAGCGGTTTGCTGGGAAGCCTAATCTGGTCCTACACCAGAGAACGCACAGCGGTGAGAGGCCCTTCCCCTGCCCTGAGTGTGGCAGTTCCTTTGGCAAGAAGCAGTGCCTGGTCGAACACCTGCGCATTCACACAGGTGAGAAGCCATTCTCCTGTGCAGAGTGTGGTAAATGCTTCACACAGAGGTCCAACCTCATGAAGCACCGCAGGACTCACACCGGAGAAAAGCCTTACTCCTGTTCGGAGTGCAACAAGTCTTTTGCCAAGAAGTCCAGCCTAACTGGTCACCAAAAGAGTCACTGTGGAGAGGTGCCTGTGTGAGAGCCTAAAGACCTTGAAGATTCTTGCAGTAACCATGCTGGGCTACCAAATATGGTTGGGATGGAGTTTTGACCCTCAGGCCTCTTTTTTTCGCAGAAGATGACATGGCTGCTCCCAAGCAGTGCGTGGTTCGCTGTAGAGTGCTCCTATAGTGAGAACGGAAACATCTCAGGAGCTGGGACACCTGTGCCCTGAAATCATTTACAGCTGGTGCCTAACTTTTAATTATCTCTTTTTCAATATAATCCTTTAGGTTAGGTTACTATCCAAGATGCTGTATTCTTACCCATAATCCCCTGCTACTGTAAACACGGAATTGATGGCATGTAGTCATCACGCAGTAGGCTAAACCTAAAAGGGCTTTTGTACTCGAAGACTTCAATCCCTCGGCTTCTCGAGAGGATCATACCTTCTAAAGCACGTAACGCAGATGGTTGCTGGTCTGTAAACGCTCACAGACCATAAATCAGACGGTGGAATGTATCGTTTTAGGGGATCTAACACTACTGGAGAGAAGAGGCAAAGATGGACAGGTCTGGACTCTGCAGCCAGGGACAGATCCAAGGCTCCAGATACTAATTCAAGCTACATTAAGAGCCGATTCACACTAGGTTGCTCTGACTTAGGGAGCGACCTGTGAAGTCGCGTGCAGCGCGACTTCGGCACGACTTGCACGGACTTCATAAAATTAATGCCTATGCAAGTCGCCTCTAGGTCGCCCCGAAGTAGTACTGGACCCTTTTTCTAAGTCGGAGCGACTTGTGTCGCTCCTATTATAACGGCTCCTGTACCGCACAATGGGAGCGTGACGGACCGCGACTTGTCAGGCTGACAAGTTGCGGTCCAAGTCATAGCAGTATGAATGGGCTCTTACACAACATGATACTGAACTGCGCTACAGAATTATGGATCAGTGCAGCGGCTTTCTCAAAGAAGGTAAAAAAAAAAAAAGAAAACCTTCTTCTTATGAAAACAATTTAACAGCACTGGCTCTGACCTCTAAAAGGAAAATATAATGCAAATCTTTCCAAAAATAAAGTGCATAACATTAACCAATAAATAAATACCCATCCAGTGTGTTCCTTTAAATAAAATGACAGGTGCTCTTTAAAATACCAAAAAATATTTTTATATTTATATTTTTTGTTTTTATTCTATATATTTTCAAGGAATTAGCGCCGATTCACCCATTTTATACTTATCCATTACCAGTATTTTGTGAAAATACAGAATT
Source organism: Pelophylax lessonae (assembly GCF_965119305.1). Lineage (NCBI taxonomy): Eukaryota > Metazoa > Chordata > Amphibia > Anura > Ranidae > Pelophylax > Pelophylax lessonae. Next base: position 251,744,110 of record NC_138776.1, read on the forward strand.
GGCTGCTTATTTCCTTCTATTCTTCCTTTGTCGCTTTAATTGAATTTACCATCTTATTTATTCTCCTATCTTATACCAAAGTAGCAGCGCATAGGTATTTTCTTCTTTATTTAAGAAAATTAAAACGATCAACCAAAAGTCCAAAAACATGTAGGTATTATTCCAGAAGATATATATTCCCTGTAAAAAAAAAAAAAAAAAAAATATATATATATATATATATATATATATATATATATATATATATATATATATATTAGTGCAAAAAATATAATAATGATTATTTGTGTTACAATGTGAATCACCTTTCAATCTTGCTTAATCCGCTTCAATCCACCACCAATGAAATGGATGAAACAAGATTGAAATCTGATGCACGATGGAACACAACAAATAAATAAAAATTAATATTTTTTGCACAAAATATATATATATATATATATATATATATATATATCCTTTCACATATATATATCCTTTCACACCTATATGTGTGTATGTGTATATATGTGTGTGTGTGTATATACCCCTATACAGAAGTTAAGATGTCATGCCTGCCTCCAAAGACGCCCAAAAAATGCCCAATAAACACCTGAAACAACACACCTGGGCGTTTTTGTTGCAGGCATTTATTGGGCATTTTTTGGGCATCTTTGGAGGCAGGCATGACGTCTGAACTTCTGTGTAGGGGTATATATACACACACACATATATGTATATATAGACATACACACATATAGGTGTGAAAGGAGCGGAACCCCATCCCTGCGCTAATGAAATTATTTGCAGGGATGGGGTTCCGCTCCTTTCACACCTATATATGTGTATGTGTATATATATATATATATGTGTGTGTGTGTATATATACCCCTATACAGAAGTTCAGATGTCATGCCTGCCTCCAAAGATGCCCAAAAAATGCCCAATAAACGCCTGCAACAACACACCTGGGCGTTTTTGTTGCAGGCATTTATTGGGCATTATTATTGGATGTTATTTATATATCGGTTGATGTTAGGCCCTTTATATTTGGGAGGATTTGCATTATTTTACAGGTCGGAGCCAGCGCTGTTAAATTGCTTACATTCACACTATAATCTGACAGTATTCCTGTGGTCAGCGTAGCCATGCCCTCTGCAATGTAACTGTAGTCACATGTCCGTCCTCCAGGAGGATGGCTGTTGTCTGAGGGCTGGTTCACACCAGAATCGCACAAGGAGCTCCCCCCCCTCCCCCAAATTTGCCCTCCTAGAACAATTCTTAGCCCCTGCTGCCCCACAAATCCCTTCTCTTAGCAAAAATCCTCCCCCCCCCCATCCCCCCTTGCAACACAAACCCCCCCAAATCACTACTCCTAGCACCTCTCCCCAAATTTGCCCTCCTAAAACAATTCTTAGCCCCTGATGCCCCCCCAAATTCACCTTCTCAACACAAATACCTTCCCCCCAATCTCCTTGGGGTTCCCCCCCCCCACAAGAATCCACAATGCCCAGGGCAGTCGTCCCTCCTGCCCACCCCTTGTCCCGGCCCTGCCCACATGTGATATTAAGCCTCCATGAGACTGAAATCCAAGAGCTAGATGATGCTGGACATCCTCCAGCCAGGATAGAGGTGGGCTCTATCTGGCGTGCTCTATCTTCTAATGCACATCGTGAGAAGCTCACAGTGTGCGGTGAAATCAGAGTTAGCCATTTCAGGAGAGGAGCCGGTACAGCTGTGCAAGACTGGAGGGAGGGAAGGCCGAAATTCAGTTTTAATTCACGTTGGTATCATTTACTTTAAACCCTTCCACTCCGGAAGATTTACCCCACTTTCTGACCAGGCCATCTTTTGCGATTCGGCGCTGCGTGACTTTAACTGAAAATTGCGCGGTCGTGCGACGCTGTACCCAAATAAAATGTATGTCCTTTTTTTCCCCACAAACAGAGCTTTCTTTTGGTGCTATTTGATCACCTCTGCGATTTTTTATTTTTTGCGCTCCAAATTAAATTTGGAAAAAAAAAAATGTCTTCATCAAGTTAGGCCAATATGTATTCTGCTGCATATTTTATTATATTTATTGATTGGTTTGCACAAAAGTTATCGCATCTACAAACTATGGGATACTTTTATGGAATTTTTACTTATTTATTTTTTTAACTAGTAATGCGGCGGACAAATCAGACAGACAGTGACACTTTATGGGGACCAGTGACACTAATACAGTGATCAGTGCTAAAAATATGCACTGTCACTGTACTAATGACACTGGCAGGGAAGGGGTTAACATCAGGGGCGATCAGTGGGTTAAATGTGCTCTTAGGGAGTGCTTGCTTACTGTGGGGGGAGGTGCTTGTACTGTGGGAAGGCAGAGATCCGTGTTCCTGCTTTGTAGGCACACAGGACCACAGCTTTCCCTTCTCGCAGAACGGCGATCTGCCTTGTTTACATAGACAGACCACCGCTCTGCCCGTGCCCCAAATGATCGGCGTGTCCAGGCGGACAAAGTTACATAGTAGTTGAGGTTGAATAAAGACAACAGTCCATCCAGTTCAACCTGTGTAGGCGCGCATGGCAGTAATCATCTCTCATACCCCTTAACCACTTCAGCCCCGGAAGATTTTACCCCCTTCCTGACCAGGGCCTATTTTGCGATTCGGCACTGCGTAAATTTAACGGACAATTGCGCGGTCGTGCAATGCTGTACCTAAACAAATTTGACATCCTTTTTTCCCACAAACAGAGCTTTCTTTTGGTGGTATTTGATCACCTGTGTGATTTTTTTGCTCATACACTATAAACAAAAAAAGAGCGACAATTTTGCAAAAATAACAATATTTTTAACATTTTTTTATACGAAATTCCCCAAAAACAAAATGGTAAAAATCAAAATTTTTTAACATTTTAGGCCAATTTGTTTTCTGCTACATATGTTTGGTAAAAAAAATCGCAAAAAGCGTATTTTGATTGGTTTGCGCAAAGTTATTGCGTCTACTAACTAAGGGAAAGAATTTTTTATTTTTTTTAAACGAGTAATGGCGGCGATCTGCGATTTTTTTTTTTGCGGGACTGCGACATTGCGGCGGACAGATCGGACCCTTGACTGACATTTTTGACACTTTTGGGGTTACCAGTGACATTTCTACAGTAATCAGTGCTATAAATATGATACATATGCACTGTTACTGTAAAAATGACACTGGCAGGGAAGGAGTTAACTTTTATTTGAGAAGGAGGGGTTAAGTGTGTCCCTAGGGGCGTGTTTCAAACTGTGATTGGATGTGGCTTGTGGTGTAAGAACAGAGATCAACGGTCCTACATAGCAGAACCGTATGATCTCCATTCTTACACAGGGAGGAATGACAGGCGGCTTTGTTTACATTAGCCGCCTGCCTTTCTCCCACTGTAACGGACAATCGCGATGTCCGCCGGGCACACGCGCGGGGGGTCCTTGAACGAGCGGGGCGGGAGCGTGCCTCCGACGGCGCGCGCTCACCCCCTAGAGCAGCGGTCACTAAATGGCGGCCCGCGGTCCATTGGCGGCCCGCGCGATGCTTCTGCCCGGACCGCTTGCGGCTCACTAGCAGCCGTTGTCCTGTCGGGCCGCGAGCCGCGAGTAGGGGAGTGACGTCCCGCGCGCGCCCCGCCCCCTGCAACTGACTAATGGACATCGCGGTGTCCTGTCGGGCTGCGAGTAGGGGCGTGACGTCACTCGCGCGCCCCGCCCTCTGCTCCTGACTGCGGCTCCCTCACAGCGGACGCTATGTGCATGCCCCGCCCCCCTGTTCGCGGCTTTTGACTCAGCTGGCTCCAGGTATGTGGAGCACATTTTTAGAGGAGAATAATGCAATTTAAAAAAAAAAAACCCTGAAGTGTGCAGACTGGCATGTGTTGTTGTGCTCATTAGAGTGCCCCATAAAAGAAACAAAATATGCCCATCAGATTGCTCCCTTGACATAAAATGTGCCCATCAGCGTGCCCCTTATTTTATGCTAAGGGGCACTCTGATGGGCATATTTTATGTTAATGGACACGCTGATGGGCATATTTTATGTTAAGGGGCACTCTGATGGGCATATTTTATGTTAAGGGACACGCTGATGGGCACATTTTATGTTAGGGGGCACGCTAATGGGCATATTTTATGTTGAGCGCAACGCTGATTTACACGTTTTGTTTTGCCCATCAGCGTGACCCTTAACATAAAATGTGCCCATCAGCGTGCCCCTTAACATAAAATATGCCCATCAGTGTGTACCACAGCAAAAAATATGCACATCAGCATGCCCCTTAACATAAAATATGCCCATCAGCATGACCCTTAACATAAAATAAGGGGCAAGCTGATGGGCACATTTTATGTTAGGGGCACTCTGATGGGCAGAACAAAATATGCCCACCAGCATGACCCTTAACATAAAATATGCCCATCAGCGTGCCCCTTAGCATAACATTTGCCCATCAGCGTGACCCTTAACACAAAATAAGGGGCACGCTGATGGGCATATTTTATGTTAAGGGTCACGCTGATGGGCACATTTTATGTTAGGGGGCACCCTGATGGGCACATTTTATGATGGTGGGATCGCTGATGGGCAAAATAAAACATGTAAATCAGCGTTGCTCTTAACATAAAATATGCCCATCAGAGTGCCCCTTAACATAAAATATGCCCATCAGTGTGTACCACAGCATAAATATGCACATCAGCATGCCCCTTAACATAAAATATGCCCATCAGCATGACCCTTAACATAGAATAAGGGGCAAGCGGATGGGCACATTTTATGTTAAGGGTCACGCTGATGGGCACATTTTATGTTAGGGGGCACGCTGATGTGCAAAACAAAACGTGTAAATCAGCGTTGCGCTCAACATAAAATATGCCCATTAGCGTGCCCCTTAACATAAAATGTGCCCATCAGCGTGTCCCTTAACATAAATATGCCCATCAGAGTTCCCTTTAACATAAAATATGCCCATCAGCGTGCCCCTTATTGTGTTAAGGGTCACGCTGATGGGCAAATGTTATGTTAAGGGTCATGCTGATGGGCATATTTTATGTTAAGGGGCATGCTGATGTGCATATTTATACTGTGGTACACACTGATGGGCATATTTTATGTTATGGGGCACTCTAATGGGCATATTTTATGTTAAGAGCAACGCTGATTTACACATTTTTTTTGCCCATCAGCGATCCCACCATCATAAAATGTGCCCATCAGGGTGCCCCCTAACATAAAATGTGCCCATCGGCGTGACCCTTAACATAAAATATGCCCATCAGCGTGCCCCTTATTTTGTGTTAAGGGTCACGCTGACGGGCAAATGTTATACTAAGGGGCACGCTGATGGGCATATTTTATGTTAAGGGTCACGCTGGTGGGCACATTTTGTTCAGAGTCAGCACAGACTCAGACCAGATTCGGACCTCGGGCAAATGAAAATTTTAGCGACCGGACCTCCTTGAATTTTAATTCATTACCCCTGCCCTAGAGCCTCACAGGCTAGCGACGTAGTACTACGTCGCTTTGCCTGTGAGGGGCTGACTACCGCAGTAAATATACTGACGGCAGTCGGCAAGTGTTTAATGTTCTGATCCTTGAGATGTACGTCTAAGAGTCTTTTGAAAGTAGCCATCTGGACCCGCTGATGTGACCAATCACAGAGAGAGCAGGCCAGTGGCGCACGTGCGCGCCCCAGAATCGGAAGTGCAGAAAGATGTACAGGTGCGTGATTCTCCGCAGAGCGGCCGCCCTGCCGCAGTAAATGTACGTGGGTTGGTCGCTAGGCGGTTCTACTAACTTTACAAGTCTGCATGAATACATTTCTCACATATCATAATATAAATTATTAGTATAATCTTTCAGAAAGGAAAAAAAGCCACCCTTGAGCTTCAGTTGAGATGATGCCATGCGTCTGCTGCAGGCAGGAGAAGGCATTTTCTCAGTCTCTTCCCCAGTGATCAGACCATACATTGCAACTTTGTAGTCACAAGGTGGAAGGCTGCCAGCAGCAATCAGTGTCAGACATTTGTGGACACCGCTAGAAACTGCACAGGCACCAGGATTTACATCTCTGAGCCGGCATCTCAGTCCAGGAAATAGATGGTGACCCCTGAATGATGACTGAACAAACGTGACGCCATCCTTCCCAGATGAAGGCATTGTTAGGGGGATTCTTGTGATCTCCATAAGAGGTAATGAGTACCTGGAAGTATTAGAAATTCGCATTTCTTGGAATGCTACACTTGCGAAAAAACATGCGAAACATGCTACAACATGCGAAAATATATCCAATGACAGGTCCACTTTACGATGAACACATTCGCATGTCTTTTCTCATATATAGTCCTAAGAATATTTATAGTTATTCTCTAACAGGAAATGCAAACCATATGGAAGTGAATAGTAAAAAATTCCAGTCTGCAAATGGGCCGAGGTGGGCGGGCCTTAAAGGGCATGTACCGCGCTTATTTTTTGTACTGTTGTGCTCGGTAGAAACATTAAAGGACAACTGCAGAAACGTTTCTTCTAGAGCTGTTTTTTTGCTTCTATATTTCTTTGTAGATCCACCCGCCAAATATACAACCGGGCCAGGGATGCCAACTGTACATCATTTGTAAAGTAAATGTCTGTGAACAGGACAAACTGTCCATTAAAAAACGAGAGGTTGGCTTCTCCTGTAGTGTCCAGGGCAGTTTACACTCTGAAATCCCACCCACTGCCAAGCTAGCGGTTGCTAGGAACGCTTAGCATCCTAGCAACCAATGGTTATGAGTAAGCGATCTATGGAATCGTGAAACGCGTTAACCTGCCCCATGTCTGTGTGAAGCATTGTCATGTATTCAAGTTTATGGGGAATAAAACTCTTCCATTTTTCATCTACTCCTGAGTGCGGTCATACTTTCTCTGTTGACTATTGGATACACTGCATCTCCCCTTACATCATTGTCCTAGCGGGTCCCCCTCTGGAGTCCGGACTGTTACAACCTCCTCCTGTGAATGCAGGATCTATGCAAGCACTTTATTGTGCTTGGCAGTGGGTGGGATGTTGACTATTGGATTACTGGATGGCGGATCCGACCTGCACCGGAGTGCTTTGCCTCACCTGAGGTGCTTTCTTCTGTTATCCGAGATGCTGTGTATGACAGGGAGTGAGGGCATGGGGGTGGCAGGCTGTAGTGGCAACAGTGACGTCTCCTTCCTCATGCTGTGTTAGGGCACTGATGGCAGCTCGCTATGCTGTGACTTGTAGTGAGGGACTGAGGAAAGGCAGCATAAGGAGGAACTCTAGAGACTATTATGTAAAGGGAAACTCTGGGAACCCTGATGCAATGGAGATCTGTGCAGGCTCTGATGTAAGGGTGTCAGGGTGCCAGGAAACCAGACCACATAAAGATGCAAGTAAAATAAAGCAGTTTATTAGAGCAACAACAATAAACGCACAGCAAGAGTGAGGAGCGAAATCAGGAACAGCCTGGGTCAAATCCAGAGCGGGTAGTTATCCAAGCCGGGATTGAGTCTAGAAGCGGGTAGTTATCCAAGCCGGGATCGAGTCTAGAAGTGGGTAGTCATCCAAGCCAGGATCGAGTCTAGGAGCGGGTAGTCATCCAAGCCGGGATCGAGTCTAGAAGCGTGTAGTCATCCAAGCCGGTGTCGAGTCCAGAGGCGGGTAGTCTGCCAATGTCGGGTTGTCTGCCGATGCAGAATCGAGAGCCAGGAAAGTTGTCAGCCAAGCCCAGGTTATGCACGGAGGAACACGGAGAACGGAAGACTGATAGCAGTGATGCAGCTTGGTGCTCAAACACAAGGGCAAAGGACTGCAAGCCAACAGGTGATATATATAGTCAGCTGTGCACCATCATCACTGAGCGACACCCAGGCAGCAGGCAAGTGATAATGCAAACAGAGTTTATAAAAGACAGCAGTCTGCACATGTCCAAGTTGGCTGCCAACAGGAAGGCAAGGTAAGATCTTGACAAAGGGAAGCTCTGGGTATCCTGATTTAAGGGGCAACGCTGGTAACTCTGATGCAAGGGGGAGCTCTGGTGACCAGAGACCCCATTACAGGGTTCCCTTTTACACCAGAGTCCACAGCATTCCCCCTTTCATCAGGATTCCCAGAGCTCCCCCATACATCAGAGTCCGCATAGTTTTCCCTTATATCAGAGTCTGCAGGTTTCCCCCTTACAGTGTAAAGGGGGACTCTGAAGTAAAGGGAAAAGAGAGAGCAGAGCACACATGCGCTTTGAAAAGAAAAAAAAAAAAAGTGCACTAGGCATCACGTGACGTATGGGATATTTGCATATGGTCAGGTGATGATTTTTCGATGCGCACACCCCTAAAGCTAGAGGGAATCATGAATTAGTATTTGAGCGTTTACTGCTCCTCAAAATCTGTGTGGAGTACCACTTATGGAAAATGTATATCGTCCTCAAGTTTGTAGGTTCTTCTGACAGAAACAAACTATGGGGTTCAAGGGTCCGTCCACACCAACCCAACATTTCCCTTGGGATGGATGGCTCACAGTCTGCCCATTGAGGCTCCCATAGCAGAATCTCTGCTTCTGAGTTCCCAGCAGCTCCCACCTTCCTTCCCTGTTACCAGAGACATTCACAAAATCTGACGGGAGGAACACACAAAGGGTGGTGGGAACATCTAAAGCCTCTAGCTGGGTGAGGACACAGTCAGAAATTAGGAGAGGGGGGTCTCCCTGTAAAAAACATTTAAGTCAAATAAGACCATGAGATGGACTTCACCTGGCAGGAAGGGTGGAGGTAGACACCTGAGAATCTGGTGAGTGACCTCGAACAAGCAGTTGGCGACTTTGGAACTCTCCATCGGCATACTCGCTCTGGATTGGTGATTGGAGGTGGTGAAGCCATTGGAACAGAGTGGCAGCTGGAGAAGGAAGGATAGAAATCGCAGGAGTGGAGTTGCATCTTATCACTCACTTGAAAACCACTCCACCTTCTAAGTACCTCTGATAATAGTGTCCAGGTTACATAGACCTGGAATGTCATCCATTGGAAGCTTGGATAGCTGCGAGGGAGAAGAAGCAACTTCTTTTATTGCCTTCTATGACACTGATGAATTATTCTCAGGAATAACACCCGCAGACTCCCAACATCTCCTAGAGGAGGTCACCTGGGTCTGACTTTGAGTCTTTGAGAACTTGAGTATTGAAGCATAAAGCCCCGTACACACGCAACGATTATCGGCCGACCGATAATCCGTCTTTTGTCCAGAGTTGTGTTTTGTTGGTTGGAATGTGCCTAGACTGCACGCAAATTTTCTTGCCCGACAAAATTCTACTTCAGAAGTGATGTCATGTGTTGGTTTGCTTTCTTTGTGTTCTTTCTTCTCTGAGCATGCCCAGTCTTGCTCATTAGATTTTTCCCTTGCGAAATCTGTACTGACTGCACGAAAATCGGCCGTGTTTTGACAGCGGACAAAAATTTTATAGCCTGCATACCAGATTTTTTCGGCCGAAAAGTCGGAGTTGGTTGTCGGAAGCATCATACTAACTAGCCAAAAATCGGCGGATCAGTAGTCGGACGAAAATTCCCTGCCGATTTCCTGCGCGTGTGTACAAGGCTTAAGGATGGACAGGCAGCGCTAATATTAAACAAGAACTACTCATCCCAGGGCTTTTACAGTTCCCGAAAAGCCGCTGAAGTGAACCTAATCCATGAAGAAAACATGGGCCACTGCTGCTCTACTGAAAATGCTAATTGCCTGGCTCTCATCCCTGGCTTTGATGATGACGCATCAGGAAATTCAGAGTAAAGTATTAAGCATTAAAGAATCTTGCACGGCAGCCAGGCATCCAGAAATTTACAAAGTCAACGATGGCTCCCATATTCTCATGTGACGAGTTCACAATATCGATATTAATCAATTAATGTAAATAAATTAACACTATTAACTGTTAATAGCTCAGACGTGACAAATATAAGGCCCTACCCTAACAAGACGGGACCCCCTCTTTCCCCGTCATACAGACACCAGTCAGCGTGTTTACACTTTGGATCAGCGGCCATTTTGTTATAGCACTGCCTGTGCAGACATAAATTTATATGATCTTAATTGTTTTTTTCACTTTATTTCCTTGCACATACTGTTTTATAAATGACTATTTTTTTTAAATAAATCAGAACAATAAAATATATAAAAAAAAAAAAAGTGCAGCGCTAAGAAATAAGCGCTGCACTTTTTTGTATATTTTTATGGCTACAGATTGTCTTCTGTTGTGCTAGCTGCTCCTACTTATCCAAAAATACAAGACCAATAAGCACAGTACTCTTAGAATTTAACTTTTAAATCAGTACAATAACATAATAACAATGACATGAATTAATTGGGAACAATGACAGCCATTTTATTGTAGCTCAATGCTGTATATGAAATTCGATTTTCTGCCCATGCGTAATCCTTGGTTTTATGGCTATTGATAAAATTTGTGGAACACATTAAAATTCTAAAGAGAAATTTTTGTTCTAAAGAGGCATGGGGATGGCAGTCATTTTGTTGTAGTCCTCTGGAGTCCCATGATGATTGACTACAACTACCAGAAGTCTCTACTGTGTCATTTCCGGCTGAAATGAAGAGAGGATGCTACTGTGGACTAGCAGTAATCTGGAGCAGGTAATGGGATTTATTATTGATCGCATCATTGGTGGTGTCACATCATATAGAGACCTGTGACAGCACTGTCCCCCTCCCCATAGTGATCAACAGATCTTTTCTGCTGGGACAGGGAAGCTGGTCAGAGTTGATGGGAAGATGGATGGAGCCAAATATTGGGCAATCTTAGAAGAAAACCTTTCAGAGTCTGCAAAAGACTTGAGACTGGGGTGGAGGTTCACCTTCCAGCAGGACAACGACCCGAAACATCCAGCCAGAGCTACAATGGAATGGTTTACACCAAGGATCCTCAAACTACAGCCCTCCAGCTGTTGCGGAAGTACACATCCCATGAGGCATTGTAAAACTCTGACATTCACAGCCATGACTAGACATGATGGAAATTGTAGACCCTGAACAGCTGGAGGGCCGTAGTTTGAAGACCCTTGGTTTACATCAAAGCATATTCATGTGTTAGAATGGCCCAGTCAAAGTCCAGACTTAAATCCAACTGAGAATCTGTGGCAAGACTTGAAAATTGCGGTTCACAGACGCTCTCCATCCAATCTGACAGAGCTTGAGCTATTATGCAAAGAATGGGCAAACATGTCCCTCTCTAGATGTGCAAAGCTGGTAGAGACATCCCCAAAATGACTTGCAGCTGTAATTGCAGGGAAAGGAGATTCTACAAAGACTCAGGGAGGTGAATACAAATGCACGCCACACTTTTCACATATTTATTTGTAAAATATATTGAAAACCATTTATCATTTTCCTTCCACTTCACAATTATGTGCCACTTTGTGTTAGTCTATCACATAAAAAAACCCAATAAAATACATTTAGGTTCTTGGTTGTAACATGACGAAATGTGGAAAATTTCAAGGGGTATAAATCCTTTTTCAAGGCACTGTAAATAACTACAGTGCCTTGCGAAAGTATTCAACCCCCTTGAATTTTGCGACCTTTTGCCACATTTCAGGCTTTAAACATAAAGATTTAAAACTGTAATTTTTTGTGAAGAATCAACAACAAGTGGGACACAATCATGAAGTGGAACGAAAATTTTTGGATATTTCAAACTTTGTTAACAAATAAAAAACTGAAAAATTGGGCGTGCAAAATTATTCAGCCCCTTTACTTTCAGTGCAGCAAACTCTCTCCTGAAGTTCAGTGAGGATCTCTGAATGATCCAATGTTGACCTAAATAACTAATGATGATAAATAGAATCCACCTGTGTGTAATCAAGTCTCCGTATAAATGCACCTGCACTGTGATAGTCTCAGAGGTCCGTTTAAAGCACAGAGAGCATCATGAAGAACAAGGAACACACCAGGCAGGTCCGAGATACTGTTGTGGAGAAGTTTAAAAACCGGATTTGGATACAAACAGATTTCCCAAGCTTTAAACATCCCAAGGAGCACTGTGCAAGCGATAATATCGAAATGGAAGGAGTGTCAGACCACTGCAAATCTACGAAGACCCGGCCATCCCTCTAAACTTTCAGCTCATACAAGGAGAAGACTGATCAGAGATGCAGCCAAGAGGCCCATGATCACTCTGAAAGAACTGCAGAGATCTACAGCTGAGGTGGGAGACTCTGTCCATAGGACAACAATCAGTCGTATACTGCACAAATCTGGCCTTTATGGAAGAGTGGCAAGAAGAAAGCCATTTCTTAAAGATATCCATAAAAAGTGTCGTTTAAAGTTTGCCACAAGCCACCTGGGAGACACCAAACATGTGGAAGAAGGTGCTCTGGTCGGATGAAACCAAAATCAAACTTTTTGGCAACAATGCAAAATGTTATGTTTGGCGTAAAAGGAACACAGCTCATCACCCTGAACACACCATCCCCACTGTCAAACATGGTGGTGGCAGCATCATGGTTTGGGCCTGCTTTTCTTCAGCAGGGACAGGGAAGATGGTTAAAATTGATGGGAAGATGGATGGAGCCAAATACAGGACCATTCTGGAAGAAAACCTGATGGAGTCTGCAAAAGACCTGAGACTGGGACGGAGATGTGGAAAACCTTGACTATGAAGATCGTCTACAATCGCTCGATTTATTCTCCCTGGAGAAGAGACGTCTGAGGGGGGACATGATAGCAATTTATAAATATCTTAATGGGGATCCCAGCTTAGAAAAAAAGCTGTTCATTCGAAGGGATTGCATGAGGACTCGAGGGCATACAATGCGATTAGAGGAGAAGCGTTTTAACCTCAGGCAACGCGGGGGGTTCTTTACTGTTAGGGCAACAAGATTGTGGAATTCTCTACCACAAGAGGTGGTTTCTGCGGGTAGTATGGTGGCTTTCAAAAGACTCTTAGACTTACATCTCAAGGATCAGAACATTCAGGGGTATGTGAGATGATTACAGCCACACACACCTACACAGGTTGAACTAGATGGACTATTGTCTTTATTCAACCTCACCTACTATGTAACTATGTATGTAAGATTTGTCTTCCAACAATACAATGATCCAAAACATAAAGCAAAATCTACAATGGAATGGTTCACAAATAAACATATCCAGGTGTTAGAATGGCCAAGTCAAAGTCCAGACCTGAATCCAATCGAGAATCTGTGGAAAGAACTGAAAACTGCTGTTCACAAACGCTCTCCATCCAACCTCAATGAGCTCGAGCTGTTTTGCAAGGAGGAATGGGCAAACATTTCAGTGTCTCGATTTGCAAAACTGATAGAGTGGCGCTACAAAGTATTAACTTAAGGGGGTTGAATAATTTTGCACGCCCAATTTTTCATTTTTTTATTTGTTAAAAAAAGTTTAAAATATCCAATAAATTTCATTCCACTTCATGATTGTGCCCACTTGTTGTTGATTCTTCACAAAAAATTACAGTTTTATATCTTTATGTTTGAAGCCTGAAATGTGGCAAAAGGTCACAAAGTTCAAGGGGGCCGAATACTTTCGCAAAGCACTGTAAGAGGGCTTTGGAATTCTCCTCGTAGGTTATAGGCTTAGCAAAATGGTAATTTTGCAATTTCCCTGTAGGGACTTTCAGGAGCGACATGGATTTCCTCATCATGACAAATATACAGAGAACAGAAGAGAAAAGGGACAAGAAGATGGACAGCATATTACACCTCACCCTGAAGATCATCTACCTGCTGACAGGAGAGGTGAGGAGGATTCTGGGAGGTCACATGACATCACTCTTATCTCTATTAATAAAACACAGACCTGACCAGAGAGGTGAGGAGGATTCTGGGAGGTCACATGACATCACTTTATTATTACAATAGGTAGCTTGGTCTTTGTGTTATCATCTTGTTCTTTAGGATTATGGACCAATAAAAAAAAGTTTGGTGATCCTCCATCTCCCTCCTTGACACATGAAAGGAAATACAACAAGAAGATTCTAGAAGTCACCCAGAAGATCACTGAGCTGCTGACAGGAGAGGTGAGCGGTGCCGGGAATTCTGGGACATTATCCAGTAACAGACAAGGGATGTGTCTGGATGGTGACTGTATCATTGTGTGTGTCAGGTTCCTATAAGGTGTCAGGATGTCACTGTCTATTTCTCCATGGAGGAGTGGGAGTATATAGAAGGACACAAGGATCTCTACAAGGACGTCATGATGGAGAATCAGCCGCCCCTCACATCACCGGGTAAGAGGAGACTTTCATTTCTTGTAAAGGAGAGAAGATTATTGAGGATCCCCCTAGATACACTCATCCTCTGATATAAAGACATAGAAACAATGTATTCAGTCAGTGTGTGTGTCTCTAAGTGTCGGTTCACACTGATCCGACTTTGACCGTGACTTGTCAGCCTGACAAGTCGCGGTCCGTCACGCTCTCATTGTGTGGTACAGGAACGGTTCTAATAGAAGCGACACAAGTCGCTCCGACTTAGAAAAAGGGTCCTGTACTACTTCGGGGAGACCTGGAGGCAACTTGCATAGACATTCATTTTATGAAGTCCGTGCAAGTCGTGCCGAAGTCGCGCTACACGCGACTTCACAGGTCGCCCCCTAAGTCGGAGCAACGTAATGTGAACCGAGCCTTACAGATGGATCCAGTAACAGTAATTCCCCAGAGAGATGTCCCCGTCCTCTGTATTCCCAAGTGGAACATCAGGAGATCCCTCAGGATCATCAGGTAACATTTGCACAGGCAGTTAAATCATATAGAATTTTCAGTTCAATCACCAGTGGTTGGTCGTGATACAATCAGTCACAGAAGAAAGAGAGGTTTCTGCTGTCCAACCCCTATAACGCTCTTGCATCTAACACACCCAACTTCTTGCTTCTGTGCTAGAAAATATCCCTTACACTATTCCACCACCATCAGCCTGAACCATTGAAGGCTGGATGGATCCATGCTTTGGATAGATCCCAAGACAGGGGAATAAATGGAAAAATGGCACTGAAGAAATCAGGTTTACTCAAAGGTCAATTAGGATAAAGTCCAACAAACTGTCCATAGTAATGTAATAGTATCAGGCAGGTGACAGAAAACAGCATCAGTGCCAGCACCCTTAAAGCGGAGTTCCGGCCACAAAATCGACATAATCGATTTTGTGGCCATCCGCTTGCTTTTCTTCACCTGAAAAGGAAATGGATAGTTAGGATTTTTTTTTTTTTTACTTACCTTGTTATTGTAGAAAGAAATACTCCCCTTTCTTCCACTTCCTCCCTCGGCGGCCGCGGCCGGCGCCGTCACTTCCAGTTTGAAATGATTCCTGGGAGCTGAACGTCATCGCTCCCAGGAATCAATGCGACGGCACCGGCTCCGCTCGTCACTTCCGGTGCGACGCCGCATTCCCTGCTAAACAGCTTCTGGGCATGCCCAGAAGCT
This sequence comes from Pelophylax lessonae, assembly GCF_965119305.1. Lineage (NCBI taxonomy): Eukaryota > Metazoa > Chordata > Amphibia > Anura > Ranidae > Pelophylax > Pelophylax lessonae. The sequence goes on from NC_138776.1 coordinate 251,759,551, forward strand.
GTGGAGGAATGCGGCGCCGCACCGGAAGTGACAAGAAGGGCCGATGCAGGCGCATTCTGGGAGAAGGGGACACGGAAGAGGACGCAGAAGAGGATCGCGCTGGCTTCAGCTGCCCACAACAGAGATGGCAACGTTGGAGAAGAAATTTTAAAAGTGAGTAATTCTTCTTGCAGGTAAGTGCGACCCGGGACAGATCAGAGGCTATCCATTATGGAATGTACTAGCCCTGACTGTCCCGGGGGTATGTTCATTGAATTTTTTTTTTTTTGTGGCCGGAACTCCGCTTTAAAGAAGTTGTAAACCTTAATTTTTTTTTCCCATAAAAATAACAAAAATGTCTATACTTACCTGCTCTGTGCAATTGTTTTGATCCTCTTCTTCTAGTGTGCCTTGCCGGTGCACCAGGCCCCCTCCTCAGGTAAGAAAAAGGGGTGGGGGGGGGGGCAGTGCCATCTTAAGAGCATTATAGGCCCCCCGGGCAATGCAGTGCACTGGGGCCCCACCTACACAATCACCCACGAGAATAAAAATGCAAATTATCGATAAGGCGATATTTATTTGTACAGCGGTGCCAGTCTAATGACAACTTCCAAGTTCGGTGGCTGGGTCCAGTGAACACACACACGGAAGGGAGTCAGACTCGGCTGTCCTGTGTGCACCTGTTCCCGTGAAGGCAGACAGACATTCCTGCAGTTGTGGGCTCCCCTTCCATGGCCCAAGTGGCCTGACAGCAGCGCAGGGCCGACAGGGGCTTGCCACCTGCTAAGTTCGGCGGTGGGTTAAACACGGGAATCGGGACTAATGCTTGGCTGGGGCTGGGTAGGTGGGGCCCCTGGGCAACTGCCCAGCGTGCCCATTCGGTAAGATGGCCCTGGGGGGGGGGGGGGGGGGGGAGCTGCAGCACAGAAGGTTTTTCACCAGAGGATTCCACATAACACTTTACTTATCAGCGCTTTTGCTTAACCATGCAAATGGAGGGCATCGATATTTGGGAAGTGTCCATCTGATGGGAGTGGAAGTTGATGTCACACAACGGTGGTGGTCATTTGCTGTGACCTACTTGATTTTCATTCATGGGATTCGCATTCATCCTATCCGATCTTGGATGTACTTGATTTACATTATTCATATTACTTGTGGACTATGCACTTATCACGATATTAAGAGTTTTGGAATACTATTATAGTACTCCCATAGACAGGAGTACTTACTTCACATGTACCTTTAATAATCACCTATTTCATCTTATTACCTCATTCATTTCACTTGCGCAAGGGGCGTAATTACAGGGGTTCCAATTGCAACCGGGCCCCATGCTCCAGGGGGCCTGTGTGGCTCCCCTGTACACCTGGATAGGAGGGGCGGTGGGGGCAGCATGTAGACAAATCACTGTTCCTTTTCCCTCCAGTAGCTGTAGGAGGAAATAACTCAACACACAGCCATTAATGTCTAAAGTACTGGAAACAAAAGTGAGTACACCCCTAAGTGAAAATGTCCAAATTGAGCCCAGGAGTGTCAATATTTTGTGTGGCCACCATTATTTTTCAGCAATGCCTTAACCCTCTTGGGCATGGAGTTCACCAGAGCTTCACAGGTTGCCACTGAAGTCCTCTTCCACAACGACATCACAGAGCTGGTGGATGTTAGAGACCTTGCGCTCCTCCACCTTCCGTTTGAGGATGCCCCACAGATGCTCAATAGGGTTTAGGTCTGGAGACATGCTTGGCCAGTCCATCATCTTTACCCTCAGCTTCTTTAGCAAGGCAGTGGTCATCATGGAGGTGTGTTTGGGGTCGTTATCATGTTGGAATACTGCCCTGCGGCCTAGTCTCCAAATAGAGGGGATCATGCTCTGCTTCAGTATGTCACAGTACATGTTTGATTTCATGGTTCCCTCAATGAACTGTAGCTCCCCAGTGCCTGCAGCACTCATGCAGCCCCAGACCATGGCACTCCAACCACCATGCTTCACTGTAGGCAAGACACACTTGTCTTTGTACTCCTCACCTGGTGCCACACACGCTTGACACCATCTGAACCAAATAAGTTTATCTTGGTCTCATCAGACCACAGGACATGGTTTCAGTAATCCATGTCCTTAGTCTGCTTGTCTTCAGCAAACTGTTTGCGGGCTTTCTTGTGCATCATCTTTAGAAGAGGCTTCCTTCTGGGACAACAGCCATGCAGACCATTTTGATGCAGTGTGCGGCGTATGGTCTGAGCACTGACAGGCTGACCTCCCCCACCCCTTCAACCTCTGCAGTAATGCTGGCAGCACTCATACATCTATGTCCCAAAGACAACCTCTGGTTATCGCGTGCAACTCAACCCCAACTTCTTTGGTCGCCCATGGTGAGGCCTGTTCTGAGTGGAAACCGTCCTGTTAAACTGCTGTATGGTCTTGACCCCCGTGCTGCAGCTCAGTTTCAGGGTCTTGGCAATCTTCTTATAGAATGTGCCAAAAATAGCGCTTGCAATGTGTGACTATCCAAAATTAAATACATGTAAATACCATCAATTAATAAGTAATCTACATAAAGTTCAATCGTGCTACTATAACTAAATTTTAAGAGATAAATTACATAAATTCATAAAATGGTAACTATAAAGTGCACATGTGCTAAAACCAAATCATAAAGTTAAGTGCATAAAGTGCAATGGTGCTTATTCCAATTTTAATACAATAAATGGTGCTAAAGTGCAAAAAGTGATGGGGAAATTTTTTTTCCAAAATATGGAAATTCCAATTATGTAAACAGTCCCACGCCAGGTGCAGCCGTACTTGGCAAAGTGCTGAAGCCAAAAGGGGCTATGGTGCTCCACACAGTGGAAGGTGCTTCAAGAAAACCATTTTGGGGATCCACTCACCAGAACCAAAAGGTTAATGGGCCTGTAGAAGTGATTGGACCAATGATTCTTCAACACAATATATCCCCTTCTGGAGTTAGCCTTCTTATAGCCTTGGGCATCTTTATGTAGAGCAACAATTCTGTTTTTTCAGATCCCCAACAGTTCTTTGCCATGAGGCGCCATGTTGAACTTCCAGTGACCAGTATGAGAGAGTGAGAGGGATAACACCAAATGTAACACACCTGCTCCCCATTCACACCTAAGACCTTGTAACACTAACGAGTCACATGACACCGGGGAGGGAAAATGGCTAATTGGGCCCAATGTGGACATTTTCACTTAGGGGTGTACTCACTTTTGTTGCCAGTGGTTTAGACATTAATGGCTGTGTGTTGAGTTATTTTGAGGGGACAGCAAATGTACACTGTTATACAAGCTGTACACTCACTACTTTACATTGTAGCAAAGTGTCATTTCTTCAGTGTTGTCACATGAAAAGATATAATAAAATATCTACAAAAATGTGAGGGGTGTACTCACTTTTGTGAGATTCTGTATTTATTAGGATGTATTATGGACTTTTTTACATTCCAATCCTATGCGCTTGCATTTTCTTTCTTTTGCAGCCTCATAAGTGAATAAGAAAAATTACCTATTTGCATGAGTTTGAAACAGAAACTGAGACTTTTTTTGTTTTTCAGTCATTTTTAGTTTGTTTAGCAAAAAAAAAAACAGCGTTTATCACCCACTTTCCGCCCACGCTATAGCCGAAAGACAAATACTGCGCGGTTTTCCAGTGCCGGGAGGGCGTCCATAGACGTCCTCCCGTGATTGCGTGCCGCGCTCTGCGATCGCCGAGTCCTTCAGGCTCGGCTGATCACAGAACAGGATAAAGGGCCAATCACAGCGGCCCTTTAACACAAAAATCAGCTGTCAGCCAATGACAGCTGATCATGGAAGTAAACAGAAGTCAGTTAACGTCTTTTTTTTTACAGCCGGTAACCGGCTTCTGCTACAGGAACATCGGTCCCACCAGTGCAGCTAATCAGTGCCAGCCAGTGCCGCCTATAGGCGACACTGATGGGCACTGATTAGCAGTACTGGTGGGCACTGATAGGTGGCACTGGCCCATCAGTGTCACCTACCAGTGCCCATCAGTGTCACCTATCAGTGTCACCTATCAGTGCCCATCAGTGTCACCTATCAGTGTCACCTATCAGTGCCCATCAGTGCTGCCTCATCAGGGCACAGGAGAAAAATTACCTGTTTGCAAAATTGTATAACAAACTCCGAAATTTTTTTTTTTTCCCCCAAAATTTTTGGTCGCAGTCCCGCTAAAAATCGCAGATCGCCGCCATTAATAGTAAAAAAAAAACAATAAAAATGTCATAAATCTTTCCCATAGTTTGTAGACACGATAACTTTTGCGCAAACCAATCAAAATACGCTTATTGGAATTTTTTTTACCAAAAATATGTAGCAGAAAACAAATTGGCCTAAAATGTTTAAAAACTTTGATTTTTACATTTTTTTGGGGGGAATGTTATATAGCAGAATGTGAAAAATTGATTTTTTTTTAGAATTTTTGCTCTATTTTTGTTTATAGCGCAAAAAATAAAAATCGCAGAGGTGATCAAATACCACCAAAAGAAAGCTCTATTTGTGGGGGAAAAAAAGGACATCAATTTTATTCAGGTACAGCGTCGCACGACCGCGCAATTGTCCGTTAAAGTAACACAGTGCCGAATCGCAAAAAATGGTCTGGTCATTAACCTCCCTGGAGGTATTCCAGAGTGTGGCTCTGGGTTAATTTTCAGTACCAAAAGCGGTAACCCCCGAGCCACACTTGGGATTACCCCAGAATGTTACTCACCTTCCCTGCAATCCCCCACCTTCCTCCAGCCGTCCTCGCACTCTCTCCCAGCTCTGTACACAGCCGATTGCCGACACTTGCCTTCCGGTTCTCTTCCCTGCGAGCGTTATGACAGGGGGGTTGAACCGGCGGCAATTTCAAAAATGTAAATACACCAAATGAGATGATACAGTGAAATCCGTTAGGATCACAGCTTTGTATCATCCCATTTCACCATAGGATTTCACCTGGTGACTTTCCCAGTGCCCTGCCTGTGCTTTTCCAGTTCTTTGTGCCTGGAAAATAGAGAACGACCATGGCGTCCAAAAAGCGTTTTTTTTTTTTGCGCAAAAGCACTTTTAGACGAACTGAAAAATGGCGACAGCGAAACAGAATTACTTGAAGAACTGAGCAATAGCGAATCGTGGGAAAATTCGTCATCAGTTTACGGAAAGTGAGGACAGCGATGATTCTGATGTCTCTTTCTGGCACATCGCTCCGTTGGAAATTCTGAACAATCATTTGATAAACTTCCCGAATTACACAAGCGATGTGCCAGAAAGAGACATCAGAATTGTCGCTGTCCTCACTTTCCGTACCTGATGACGAATTTTCCCACAAATCTCTATCGTTCAGTTCTTCAAGTAACTCAGTTTCGCGGTCGCTGTTTTCCAATTCGTCTAAAAGCGCTTTTGCGCAAAAAGAACGCTTTTTGGACGCCATGGTCGTTCTCTATTTCCAGGCACAAAGAACTGGAAAAGCACAGGCAGGGCACTGGAAAAGCCACCAGGTGAAATCCTGTGGTGAAATGGGATGATACAGTGTAATCCGTTAGGATCACAGCTTTGTATCATCTCATTTGGTGTATTTACATTTTTGAAATTGCCGCCGGTTCCACCCCCCTGCGTCGCAACGCTCGCAGGGAAGGGAACCCGGAAGACAGGTGCTGGAATCGGCCAAGCAAAAAGCGGGAGGACAGCGGGGGATCGCAGGGGAAGGTGAGTTTTATATTTTAAAACAACAGATTTTCATGCAAAACAATGTACCGCTTTTAGTACAGAAATCCTGAGATAATCAGACCACCAGCTCGCAGGGAAGGAACCGGAAGACAGGTGCCGGCATCGGCCGAGCACACAGCGGGAGGACAGCAGGGGAATCGCAGGGGAAGGGGAGTTTTAAAATGTAAAACAACAGATTTCCGTGCAAAATAATGGTACCGCTTTCAGCACCTAAAATCTGAAATAATCATACCGCTAGGGAGGTTAAAGTAGAGTTCCACCCAAAAGTGGAACTTCCGCTCTTTTGTTTCCTCCCCCCCTCCGGTGCCATATTTGGCACCTTTCAGGGAGGGAGGGGGGGGGGGTACCTGTTTTTGACAGGTACCCTTCCCCACTTCTGGGATACGGCGCCGCGGCACCGTCCCTCTGGGGTTTGGCCCGTTCCTCCTTCCCCAGCCGCCAAGCCAATAGGAATGTGCAGCGCGAGTGCGATGTAGGGACCCACCCCGTGAAGCCGCAAGGCGGGTTCCCTTACCGGCAATGGCGGTGGCAGCACCCGACAGATGATGGAAACATCGGCTGCGGTGCCGACATCGCTGGACTCCAGGACAGGCGAGTGTCCTAATATTAAAAGTCAGTAGCTACAGTATGTGTAGCTGCTGACTTTTAATTTTTGGAGGGGGGGGGGGCGGAACTCTTCTTTAAGATGGCAAATCCTTCCGGTCCAGAAGTGGTTAAACAACCCGAAGAGCGACGACCTTCGATACTGAGCTTGCCTTATTATCCATTTGAATCCATCTTGCTGATTGCAGCAGCTGAGACCCTAAACAAAGGCCTACCGAATTCTTACCTTCCACCTACCCCCCCTGTGAAGGACAACATATCCCAGATCACCTCCAGGGATATTACACTGCAGATTGGTCGAGCACTGACACACACACACACATAGGAACAGAGCTGGGAATTGTGGCAGGGAGCTCTTAGTGTTAAAGTATCCAAGACCTAAGAGGCCAGGAGCTGAAACCCAACCAGGCTACATAAATTACCGAAAACTTTTTGGGTGGACTGATCTTTTAAGTCCAAGCCAACATCATCTTTTAAACTATCACAGTGCTAACCCTGTAAGTGCGGAGTTCTGAGTCAAACCTTTGAGCTTATGGCTAAACTTGCCTCAGCTGATTGCACGTTGCACTTGGCTATATAAAATTGCCTCGTGTCTATTTTGTATGTTTTATCTGATGAGAAACCAGATCCTGTTTCTTTGCAAAACACTTTCCGCACTCCAAGCAGGAAAACGGCCTTTCTCCGGAGTGACTCCGATGGTGTCGAAGGAGGTTTGACTTTTGTGCAAAGCCCCGCCCACAGACCAGGCAGGAATATGGCTTTTCTCCTGTGTGAATCCTCTGGTGCCGGAGGAGATCTGACTTTTGAGAAAAGCACCGGCCACAAGCAGAGCACATGTATGGCTTGTCCACGGTGTGAAAGCGCAGATGCCGGAGGAGGTTCGACTTCTGCGAAAAGCATCGGCCGCACTCGGAACATGGATAGGTCTTTGTTACAGCAAGGCGGGTGAAGCTGGAGCCTTGGCCAAAGCATTTATCGCATTCCGAGCATGGGGACGTTACGTCAGATTTGGATTGGGAAATGTGCTTTGATCCATGGCTACAACAGTTATTAGATACGTAGCCAGGGAACGGTTCACTGGCTAAATGGACTTTATAAGTCCTTGGATACAAGTGATCCCTAACAGTCCCCCCGAGGGTAGAGAGATTGGATGACAGGTCTACCAAATGAGGTACTTCTTGAAGATTTGGGACGGTGGGGTTTTCTCCTGAAGAATCTGCTGTGATGTCTATTAAATTGTTTGGAGAATCAACTGGACAATCTTCTGCTTCATACCTTCTGTATCGCCCATCTAGAAAAATAGGAAAATAATCAGATGAGCAAATACTTACCCCAACTACTGTATTCTGAAAGAAAAAGGATGACTGAACAAGGAGAATCTGGGACTCTTCTCAGGATTTACTGTTTATTACTCACCTGTGCTGATCTCTACATGAACTTCATCTTCCATAATCTCTCCATGTCCTTCCTCCTTATCTGTGACGTCTCTCGGAGTCCCACTGGTGTCTCCGGTGTCTGTGAATAAAGATGAGAGTGAAGCCCCCTGTACTGAGATGTATGAGAGACCCCAGAGAGTGTGTGTGGGGGGAGACTGGTCACGTCTCTTGGCTGGTAACACACAATGACATGATGTGAGGAGGAGAGTCGGAGTCTAATAGAGGCTGATGGCTCCCCCACTGGGCACATACTGTCCCCCCATTACTGTCTACTGACAGAGGAGGGGGGAGAAGAAGAGATCGTTGTAGTGACTGAACAAGGAGAATCCGGGACTCTTTTCTGGATTTACTGTTTATGACTCACCTGTGCTGATCTCTATAGGAACTTCATCTTCCATAATCTCTCCATGTCCTTCCTCCTCAGCTGTGACGTCTCTCGGAGTCCCTCTGGTGTCTTCAGGGTCTGTGAAGAAAGATGAGAGTGAAGTCCCCTGTACTAAGATGTATGAGAGACCCCAGAGAGTGTGTGTGGGGGGAGACTGGTCACATCTCTTGCAGTAACTGAACAAGGAAATCAGTGGCTCGCCTGTAGATTAAAGAGGAGTTCCAGTTTGTAAAAAAAAATTCAAAGTCAGCAGCTATAAATACTGTAGCTGCTGACTTTTAACCTCCCTGGCGGTCTGATTAGCTCAGGATTTCTGTACTAAAAGCTATACATTGTTTTGCATGAAAATCTGTTGTTTTATATTTTAAAACTCACCTTCCCCTGTGATCCCCCGCCGTCCTCCAGCCGTCCTTCCACTGTCCCCCCCCCCCCGCCGGCCTCCAGCCATCCTCCTTGCTTTGTGCTCGGCCAACGCCTTCCTCAAGCTGTCCTCCCCGGCGTCCTCGCACTCTCTCCCCGCTCTGTACACGGCCGATTGCCGGCACTTGCCCTCCGGTTCCCTTCCCTGTGAGCGTTGCGACGCAGGGGGTGGAACCGGCGGCAATATCAAAAATGTAAATACACCAAATGAGATGATACAAAGCTGTGATCCTAACAGATTACACTGTATCATCCCATTTCACCACAGGATTTCACCTGGTGACTTTTCCAGTGCCCTGCCTGTGCTTTTCCAGTTCTTTGTGCCTGGAAATTGAGAATGACCATGGCGTCCAAAAAGCGTTCTTTTTGCGCAAAAGCACTTTTAGACGAACTGGAAAACAGCGACAGCGAAACTGAGTTATTTGAAGAACTGAGTGATAGCGATTAGTGGGAAAATTCGTCATCAGGTACGGAAAGTGACGACAGCGACGATTCTGATGTCTCTTTCTGGCACATAGTTGTGGAATTTGGGAAGTATATCAAATGATTCTTCAGAATGTCCAACGGAGCGATGTGCCAGAAAGAGACATCAGAATTGTCGCTGTCGTCACTTTTGGTGGGAAAATTCATCATCAGATACGAAAGGTGACGACAGCGAAAATTCTGACGTCTCTTTCTGGCACATCGCTCCGTTGGACATTCTGAAGAATCATTTCATATACTTCCAAAATTCCACAAGCGATGTGCCAGAAAGAGACGCCAGAATCATCGCTGTCGTCACTTTCTGTACCTGATGACGAATTTTCCCACTAATCGCTATCGCTCAGTTCTTCAAGTAACTCCGTTTCGCTGTCACTGTTTTTGCAGTTCGTCTAAAAGCGCTTTTGCACAAAAAGAACGCTTTTTGGACGCCGTGGTCGTTCTCTATTTTCCAGGCACAAAGCACTGGGGAGAGAGCATCCCAGACTCCAGCGGTTCTCACCCCCCAGCGGTTTGAGCCATCTACTTCTAGTGCTGACAGTACGGACTACACAGATTTCTAATTGGTCAGCACCATCATATGGACGGCGCTGACCAATTAGAAGCCATCTAGCCTATACTGTCAGGAGAGGTGAGAAAGCCATGGAGATTTCAAATCCCCGGACCAGTGAAGCAGCTTTTCTAGCAGAGGGGGATTGCTGCAATCTGGTACAGTGGGACTGGGGAAATGGGGTAGGGGCCCAGGAGGATGGCTCGAACTGTTGGAGGGGAACAAAGCCATGGGAGAGGAAGGAGGAGCCGCAGCTGCAGATGTCCACAGTCAGATAGAAGCCAGAGCTGGTGGAACTTGTCATGCAGTGCGGAATCCCGAATTTCAAAATCACTATGACAAGGCTGGGCTCACGCAGGAGCGGTGGGGGAAACGGCATTTCATTCAGACAGGAATTGCACCGCATTCCTGTTCAAATCACATGCAATTCTTTGCAGTGCGATTTGCGCTTATTCATTTTGTATGGACGCAAATCGCACTGCTAAGTATTGGTACTCTTTATCAGCCAGAACGAATACTAATACTTTTGGTCACGTACTCGCCGATACCGAGTATTAAATAAAAGGGTATCAGTGCAACCCTACTAAGGTCATAGGAAGGATAGCTCTGTATACTGGAGAAGCCATGTCACTGCTGCCAGTAATATTAGGAGGTGAGGTGTGCCTACTGTGGAAGAGTTTTACAGGAAAGACTAATAGAGGTGGTGGGAAAGCAATCTTAGTGAACTGGAGTCGGAATCCCCATGTGAAAGTGACACACAGCTCTCAGCCTATATAGGATCCTCACCTGTGCTGATCTCTGGAAGGGTTTCCTCCTCTGTATATGGTTCCTCACACATCAGCTCTTCTGCTTCCTCCAACAATTCAGCCTTAATAACAATTATGTCTTCAACCTTGGTGAGAAGTGAAACAATCTAAGTAACACAGTGATTACCAATGGCTAATTTATGAACTGAAAATATACAAGAGATACTGTATATAGATGGGATCCTCAAACTGCGGCCCTCCAACTGTTGCGGAACTACACATCCCATGGTGCATTGTAAAACTCTGACATTCACAGACATTACTAGGCATGATGGGAATTGTAGTTCCTGAACAACTGGAGGGCCATAGTTTGAAGACCCCTGGTATATAGATATAGAACATAAATCATTCCATGATATAAAATGGGTTCTACATATGTAACTACCTGATCCTCCTGATCTTCCTGTGTGGAGTCCCGGGAATACAGAGGACGGGGAGATCTCTCTGGGGGATTTCTGTTACTGGATCCATCTGTAGGAAACACACACACTGACTGAATACATTGTTTCTATGTCTTTATATCAGAGGATGTGTGTATCTAGGGGGATCCTCAATACTCTTCTCTCCTTTACAAGAAATGAAAGTCTCCTCTTACCCGGTGATGTGAGGGGCGGCCGCTTCTCCATCATGACGTCCTTGTAGAGATCCTTGTGTCCTTCTATATACTCCCACTCCTCCATGGAGAAATAGACAGTGACATCCTGACACCTTATAGGAACCTGACACACACAATGATACAGTCACCATCCAGACACATCCCTTGTCTGTTACTGGATAATGTCCCAGAATTCCCGGCACCGCTCACCTCTCCTGTCAGCAGCTCAATCATCTTCTGGGTGACGTCTAGAATTTTTTTAGCATTTCTCTCTGCTGTCAGGGAGGAAGATGGAGGCTTTATCGTGTCACTATGGTTTGTGCTCCATCCTCCAGGCATAACAGGATGGTTGCTGGATGTCATAAGATCACCAGATGTCTTCTTAACTAATATGTAATCCTGTGTATACAAAGGTAGTTTGAAAATAGCAGCTCACTAAAAACACCAATATATTACAGTCCCAGAATCCTCCTCACCTCTCCAGTCAGGTCTGTGTATTATTAATAGAGATAAGAGTGATGTCATGTGACCTCCCAGAATCCTCCTCACCTCTCCGGTCAGGTCTGAGTTTTATTAATAGAGATAAGAGTTATGTCATGTGACCTCCCAGAATCCTCCTCACCTCTCCGGTCAGGTCTGTGTTTTATTAATAGAGATAAGAGTGATGTCATGTGACCTCCCAGAATCCTCCTCACCTCTCCGGTCAGGTCTGAGTTTTATTAATAGAGATAAGAGTGATGTCATGTGACCTCCCAGAATCCTTCTCTCCTCTCCGGTCAGGTCTGTGTTTTATTAATAGAGATAAGAGTGATGTCATGTGACCTCCCAGAATCCTCCTCACCTCTCCGGTCAGGTCTGTGTTTTATTACCCGAGATAAGAGTGATGTCATGTGACCTCCCAGAATCCTCCTCACCTCTCCGGTCAGCTCTGTGTTTTATTAATAGAGATAAGAGTGATGTCATGTGACCTCCCAGAATCCTCCTCACCTCTCCGGTCAGGTCTGTGTTTTATTAATAGAGATAAGAGTGATGTCATGTGACCTCCCGAATCCTTCTCTCCTCTCCGGTCAGGTCTGTTTTATTAATAGAGATAAGAGTGATGTCATGTGATCTCCCAGAATCCTCCTCACCTCTCCGGTCAGGTCTGTGTTTTAATAATAGAGATAAGAGTGATGTCATGTGACCTCCCAGAATCCTCCTCACCTCTCCGGTCAGGTCTGTGTTTTAATAATAGAGATAAGAGTGATGTCATGTGACCTCCCAGAATCCTCCTCACCTCTCTGGTCAGGTCTGTGTTTTATTAATAGAGATAAGAGTGATGTCATGTGACCTCCCGAATCCTTCTCTCCTCTCCGGTCAGGTCTGTTTTATTAATAGAGATAAGAGTGATGTCATGTGATCTCCCAGAATCCTCCTCACCTCTCCGGTCAGGTCTGTGTTTTAATAATAGAGATAAGAGTGATGTCATGTGACCTCCCAGAATCCTCCTCACCTCTCTGGTCAGCTCTGTGTTTTATTAATAGAGATAAGTGATGTCATGTGACCTCCCAGAATCCTCCTCACCTCTCCGATTATTAGATAGATGATCTCCAGTGTGAGGCTTAACACCCTGTCAGTCATATGACTCCGCTCCTTCTCCATCCTCAAGCCGATTCTTCTGTAGTTTTTTCATATAAACGGATTGATAACAAGCTTGGATCTACAAAACAAGCAAATCATTGGAAGGCACAAAGAAAATATTTAAAAGTGTTTAATCCAATGATTATTTTACTACCGAACAGGTAGAGATGGGCTCGGGCGTATTAGAGTTCCCACGTGCCCGATCCCGCCAGGAAGCCGACACCACACTCTGCTAATCACAGGGCAGTGAGACATTTCCCGATCCGCAGCTACACAGATCAGGAAATGTCTCACTGCCTGTGATTAGTGGTGTCGGCTTCCTGGCGGGATCGGGAACTCGAACACGCCCGTGCCCATCTCTACTGACAGGCATACAGAGAGAACGGAGAGACCAATTCACCCTGCCTTGACATCACCGAACAAAGTGCTGCCAATGGTCTGTGGTGGGCCTGAGCCAATTAAAAATAATAACACCAATCACAAAGAGGGATGATGTCACTGCATCTGGGCGGACGTTACTGTACACAGATCAGGAGCTCTGACTTTGGTTTGGGTCAGGGACTTAAAGGGCATGGAGGCCAGGCAATTGTCATTTTCCGGCGTTGATTCCTCAAACGGCCGTCCTCTTGCTCATGACATGTCATCACACACGTCTGATCGGCCGCAATGTCAGTTACGTGATGGCGGTGGGGGAGCCCCAACCAGGCTTGTTATGGCGCAGCAGTCGTGAAGGAGCCGTGACCAATCCTAAAACAGCTTCACGATGCAGCGCCATCCATGGTCACACATGCATGCCTGCACCTCACTGATACATAGTACTGCTTTATACTGACTAATAATGGAGCCATACTATTATTCTGATCATTAATGGAGACAATAATGCCAATAACTGCCCACCACCTGTACATCCTGACTGCCCCTGCCCACCCCTCACCTCACCTGCACTCACTTGCTGACAGTGTCTTCCTCTTCACTCACACTTCCGGGTTCAGTCCCCACTGAGAAACACTTCCGGGATCACGTCAAAACACTCAGGAAGAGCAGGAGAGCGCCGACCTACGCCCTCTGCTGGCTGCCATGTGCACACCACAGCAGTACGCACAGCCGCAATTGAAAAACTTTGGTCTCTCAGGCGAGCCGTAGCTGGGGCAGGCGGCCATCGTGTCGTAGTATTGATTGTACGGACACAAAAAAAATTGATAGTTTTAATCCACGTTTACACTTTTTCTTCTCAGCTAATAATGATCAAAAACGTATCAATAAACACTGTGGTGTCTGTAATTGCGGCAAAATTAAGCAAGAAAACTCTCTTGTATTAAATAAAACGCAACATAGTGTAGCAGGGCAGCAGCCATTTTGTTGTGGTCGTAGAGGACTGCAATTCCCAGAATGCTTTGCTAGTTTTTTGTCTGTATTTCCGGCTATATTGAGATGTAGCAATGCATTGAGCAGATTGGCATGTAATGTATTTTCTTATTACTATTCATTTATTATTAAAGAGGGTGGTGTGTTGCTTCAGACAGTAGAAGTCCCCCTGTGTAGGAGGACCAGCACCCAGTAACATGGGCTGTCACACTTTGAAAGCCTCTGATTTTTTCAGGGTTCCCCCGGGCAGCTTTGCTTTTTCTGGTCTGATCTGGTCTTGGCGTAAGCGTCTGATCCTGGGAGACCCCGGTACCCTGTGACGGTGGGGCGTGACCCCATCTAAAAGATGTGTTAAACCCTATCGGGTGTTTGTGTGATGTGCCCGGTGTCCTCTGCACACCTCCATGGGTTAAGGTGACCAGATTGCATAATACACAGAGTGCTGGGCACAGGACTGCATAATACACAGAGCGCTGGGCACAGGACTGCATAATACACAGAGCGCTGGGCACAGGACTGCATAATACACAGAGCGCTGGGCACAGGACTACATAATACACAGAGCACTGGGCACAGGACTGCATAATACACAGAGCGCTGGGCACAGGACTGCATAATACACAGAGCGCTGGGCACAGGACTACATAATACACAGAGCGCTGGGCACAGGACTGCATAATACACAGAGCGCTGGGCACAGGACTACATAATACACAGAGCGCTGGGCACAGGACTGCATAATACACAGAGCGCTGGGCACAGGACTGCATAATACACAGAGCTCTGGGCACAGGACTGCATAATACACAGAGCTCTGGGCACAGGACTGCATAATACACAGAGCTCTGGGCACAGGACTGCATAATACACAGAGCGCTGGGCACAGGACTGCATAAAACACAGAGCTCTGGGCACAGGACTGCATAATACACAGAGCGCTGGGCACAGGACTGCATAATACACAGAGCTCTGGGCACAGGACTGCATAATACACAGAGCGCTGGGCACAGGACTGCATAATACACAGAGCTCTGGGCACAGGACTGCATAATACACAGAGCGCTGGGCACAGGACTGCATAATACACAGAGTGCTGGGCACAGGACTGCATAATACACAGAGCGCTGGGCACAGGACTGCATAATACACAGAGCGCTGGGCACAGGACTGCATAATACACAGAGCTCTGGGCACAGGACTGCATAATACACAGAGCTCTGGGCACAGGACTACATAATACACAGAGCGCTGGGCACAGGATTGCATAATACACAGAGCGCTGGGCACAGGACTGCATAATACACAGAGAGCTGGGCACAGGATTGCATAATACACAGAGCGCTGGGCACAGGACTACATAATACACAGAGCTCTGGACACAGGACTGCATAATACACAGAGCGCTGGGCACAGGACTACATAATACACAGAGCGCTGGGCACAGGATTGCATAATACACAGAGCGCTGGACACAGGACTGCATAATGCACAGAGCGCTGGGCACAGGACTGCATAATACACAGAGCGCTGGGCACAGGACTGCATAATACACAGAGCGCTGGGCACAGGATTACATAATACACAGAACGCTGGGTACAGGGTCACATAATACACAGAGCGTGGGGCACAGGATTACATAATACACAGAGTGCTGGGTACAGGACTGCATAATACACAGAGCGCTGGGTACAGGATTACATAATACACAGAGCGCTGGGTACAGGACTGCATAATACACAGAGCGCTGGGTACAGGATTACATAATACACAGAGTGCTGGGTACAGGACTACATAATACACAGAGTGCTGGGTACAGGACTGCATATATAATATACAGGAGGGTGTTAGGCATAGAGTGCAGGGTTCAGAGGTTTGCGATGCACAGAGGACATTTCTGCCCCCACATCCATAGCTCACCTCTGCACCCTTCTCTCACAGATTATCTCTGCAGCCACTTCTTAGCCCTTCCCCCACAACAGCTAAACTCTCCATCTCTCCATGCAGCTGCATCAGCTCTGACCCCTCCTCCCCCACTGCCCTCACCTGTGTACAAACAGACCCCCCCCCCCATGTGCTCAGCCCTCCACACAGTCAATTTTTGGCTCTGCACTTCCTCCACTGCACAGCAGCAGGAGCGGAAGTGAGATCGTCCAGCAGGGGGCATCTGCATCTGTGCCACCAGACTGTTTCTCAGCCAGCATGGGGTGCCCTCTCTACATTAATCCGGCCCTGAATCCGGTGACAGACTTGGACCGGGGACAGTGGCCTCAACCTGGGGACTCTCCCCAGGAAACTAGGGACATCTGGTCACCCTACCATGAGGGGGAGCAGCAGGTCTCATGGATGCCATTGCGTCAAAATCAAGCTAAATTGATGACTTTCAATGTGTGCGTATTACCACCCCCACCCCCCAAGTTCGCCATAAGCAAATTGTACATGGCCAAGCTACATACCGACGTGTTTTTTTTTTAAAGTACATGTGCCTTATCCCTTACAGTGAACCTCTTCTTTTTGACTTTACGAATGTTTACCTACCCAAGAACCAAAAGTGATGTCAGAGGCTGCTCTGGTCCTCCAAGGCCATAGAGCCGAGTGGGGGCTATCTTGCCCTCACTCGTCTTTCTGCCTAGCCATCGGCTGTACCGGATTGGTTCCAGGCTTACCAATGGCTCCGGTAAGCTCGGAAATTGACCGGAAAGCGGCGGGGGGGTTGGTCACTTCCCCGGCGGCCTATAAAAGTGATCTCGCCGCGTATGCGGTGGGGGGGTTGGTCACTTCCCTGGCTGCCTATAAAAGTGATCTTGCCGCGTATGCGGCGGGGGGGGGGTTGGTCACTTCCCCGGCTGCCTATAAAAGTGATCTCGCGGCGTATGCGGCGGGGGGGTTGGTCACTCCCCGGCTGCCTATAAAAGTGATCTCGCCACGTATGCGGCGGGGGGGGGGGTTGGTCACTTCCCCGGCTGCCTATAAAAGTGATCTCACCGCGTATGCGGCAGGGGGGTTGGTCACTTCCCCGGCTGCCTATAAAAGTGATCTTGCCGCGTATGCGGCGGGGGGGGGGGGGGTTGGTCACTTCCCCGGCTGCCTATAAAAGTGATCTCGCCGCGTATGCGGCGGGGGGGGTTGGTCACTTCCCTGGCTGCCTATAAAAGTGATCTCGCGGCGTATGCGGCTGGGGGGTTGGTCACTCCCCGGCTGCCTATAAAAGTGATCTCGCCACGTATGCGGCGGGGGGGGGTTGGTCACTTCCCCGGCTGCCTATAAAAGTGATCTCACCGCGTATGCGGCAGGGGGGTTGGTCACTTCCCCGGCTGCCTATAAAAGTGATCTTGCCGCGTATGCGGCGGGGGGGGGGGGGGGTTGGTCACTTCCCCGGCTGCCTATAAAAGTGATCTCGCCGCGTATGCGGCGGGGGGGGTTGGTCACTTCCCTGGCTGCCTATAAAAGTGATCTCGCCGCGTATGCGGCAGGGGGGTTGGTCACTTCCCCGGCTGCCTATAAAAGTGATCTCGCCGCGTATTCGGCGGGGGGGTTGGTCACTTCCCCGGCTGCCTATAAAAGTGATCTCGACCGCGTATGCACCGCTGGGGTCACTTCTCTCCGAAAGCCGGCCGCCTAACGGAAAAAAAAATACCGGGGCTATGACAGCTAGCTGCTGCTATTACACCATTTTTAACATCAATGTGATGGCGTACATTTACAGTTAGGCGGTCGGGGGCTGAGATTGAAAAAGCCCGTAGTGTAAGTGCCCCTGGGGTGGCAGCCCAGGGGTGCCTTAATTTCTCACTGGTGAGGGGCAGCTCGCTGTGAGTTTTTTCGGCACCTTGGTCACTGCACTATGCACACCTTTTTCACACCTGCCTCTTGGGACAGGCCTTTTGGCTTGCACCAGAGGAATTTTTTATTCCGGCTGGAAGGCCTGCCTTGGTCCCTCACATGGCACCATCGCACTTTCCCCACTTCCCTTCCCCCACTTTTATGTTTTGTTTGTCCTTTTCTTTGGAGTCCGTCACTGCACTATCACCTTTGTTTTCTTTATTTGCACAGACTGGAGTGTGTGGGTCCTCGGGCCCAGCCTTAAGTCTTGGGAGGGGGTGGATATGGCCTTTTGGCTTAGTTCGCCCTCTCCCATGGGGTCTCCCTTCGGGGGAGCCCTACTTAGTACTCGGTGGGGGCTGTTCCGGCAGTCCCCCTGAAGAACGGGGTCCGTCTGGTGTCGGCCAGACAGACCATGAGTACCTTATATCCCTGTCAGGAGTCTTGCGCCCCGGGGGATTGAGGTTTCGGGTCCTACCTCTTCGGAGGGAAGACCATACGTTGTCGCACACCCTGTGCTTTTTTGTGTCCTCACCTTGTGTGTGTGCACTTTTTTATGCACCGGGTGGAGTCTTTTGAGTGTGTTGCACACGCTACGGGCTTTAAAAAAAAAAAAAAAAAAAAAAAATTTACAGTTAGGCGGTCGGCATGCGGTTATATTAGAGGATAATTGCTACATTCCAAAGGCATTTGGGCAAGAGCACCGGCTCCCAGTCTCCCAGGTTATTTGCAGTAGAGCATGTTTTCTTTTTCGGATCCCATTATACATTAATTTGAAGGGTCTATGCCAGTGGTCTCCAAACTTTCTAAGCAAAGGGCCAGTTTACTGTCCTTCAGGCTTCGGGGGGCCGGAGTGTGGCCAGTAGGAATAGAAAATACCCCAACATCAGAGCCCCATCGTTGATTTTATTGGTAGGACTAGTACACCATTGGTGATATCAGTGAGAAGAAAAGTGCCTTTTTGATGGTGTAAGTAGGGGGAATGGTGCCCTATCATTGGTGTCAGTTGATGGAATAATGGTCACAGATCAGCAAAAGAGGCAGGGGAACTGCTCAGGTGAGAAAATGATCCCAACCATCCAGGCAAGGTGCAGCTAGGATCCGCAATCCGGACAGCTGTATTGTATAAAGAGAAAGGCAGCCGCACTCCAGCTTGAAGGTACAAAATATAAAATCCGTTTATTTAGATCCAAAAAATAAAATCAATCCAAGATAAAGTCCATAATACAGTCAGAGACAGGGGATGAAAGCATAGCAGTTGATGCGTTTTACGGATTAAACGTCCGCTTAGTCGTAACCATGACTTATGCCTCGTACACACGCAACAATTATTGGCCGTGAATTTTCGGCCAACGTCCGATCTGACGATTTTCGGCTTGTTAGTATGATGCTTTCGACAACCTACTCTGACTTTTCGGCCGAAAAAAATCTGGTGTGCATGCTATAAAATTTTTGTTGGCCGTCAACACAACGGCCGATTTTCCGTCAGTCAGTACAGATTTCGGCAGACCAAAATCTGATGAGCAAGACTGGGCATGCTCAGAGAAGAAAAAAACACACGGAAAGTAAACCAGCACATGACATCACTTCTGAAGTAGAATTTTGTTGGCCGAGAAACTTTGTGTGCAGTCTAGAGCACATTCCAACCAACAAAACAACACTGGACAAAAGACGGCCGATCGGTCAGCCGATAATCGTTGCGTGTGTACGAGGCATAAGTTTACGACTAAGCGGACGTTTATCCGTGAAACGCGTCAACTGCTATGCTTTCATTGCCTGTCTCTGACTGTATCTTGGATTGATTTTATTTTTTGGATCTAAATAAACGGATTTTATATTTTGTACCTTCAAGCTGATGGAATAATGCCCCAAGGGCCAGATAACGGAAAGCAAAGGGCCACAGATTAGAGACCACTGGTCTATGCCGTCTGAGCAATGTCCGAAGGGTGAGAAGAGTCAATTGTACTCAAGGTTTGGAAAGCCTCCAAAAAGACAAACTTTAAAGCAGAACTTAACCCATTCATTTAACCGTTCCCAAAACAATTCCATTTAAGCCATGCCATGAATGATAACGGTCATAGTTGCTTGTGATCTCAATTTAACAGTCAAGCCATCTAATGGTTGGTGTCATAACTGATCACATGTGCAGCGCCATGGCAGCTGAAGATCAAATAGTGGCCAAGATGGCAGCTTCCTTGGCTGTAAAGGTGAGAAGCGTTTAAAAGTTCTGTGGTCAATGCTTTCTGAACCTAAAACCCTTATGTAAAAGATATGACAGGTTCTCTTAATCGTTTACAGGCATTTAAAGTGGACCTTACGTTTAGAGGACCTGAGACAATTTCCACCCCATCAAAGCGAATACACAAAAGTTTTTTTTTCGCCATTACACCTATATGAGATTGCTGGACGTCCCATTCCAAAACCATGGTCATTATCATACATATTGCCCCACATTTTGGCTAGAACAGCCTCCACTCTTGGGGGCTTTCAACAAGATTTTAGTGTGTCTGTTGTGTCTGTTCAGCTAAAATACCTATTGTGAGGTCAGGTCCTGATGTTGGATGAGAAGATCTGACTCACAATTAGTTGGGGTTCCAATTCATTGCAAAGGTGTTCTGTAGAGGTGAGGTCAGGGCTGTGTGCAGGACACTTGAGATCCTCCAGACAGTGCTGTATCCTGGCCTAGGCCAACAAGGCCCAGGCCTAGGGCGGCACTTTGCATGGGGGCAGCAAAAAAATATTTAATTATTTGTATAATGACTATGGACTTCCTCTTTATTATACAAATAAGTGAAATAATCTTATAATTACAATCAGTGGCAGCAAACACAAGTCCAAATATCTTAAAAGAGTAATCTTACTAATCATAGTGACATAAGGCTGTACTAATGGGCACTGATAAGGCTGCACTGGGGGCCACTGATGGGGCCACACTGATATGAGTAAAGAGGCGGCACTGATAAGGCTGCACTGATGAGGCTAAACTTATGGGAACTGATGAAGCTATGCTGATGGGCACTGATAGACTGTGGTTGTGGTCTGTGGTTTACAGATGATAGGGTGGGTCATAAACAGGAAGGGGTGTGGCCTTTACAGGAAGTGGTGGGTCATATTTAAATTAGGGGGTGCACAAGTTTAGTCAGGCCTAGGGCAGCACTGCCTCCAGAGGTTATCTTTATGGAGCTGACTTTGTCATGGTCATGTCTGGAACAGAAAAGGGCCTTCCCCAAACTGTTACCACGAAGTTGGAAGTATTTTGTTCTTTTGGCCATATTGTGTATGTAAAGCTCTAAAAAATATCTACCTGGGCAATTGTATTATGGTCAATGACAAACTGTGCAGTTTTATTAATCAGTTATTTAGTGGTTGAAATCTTCATGTTATATCTTATCGTGTTATCTTCTAAAGTCTCCTGACCAGGGCAACCAAAGTCTACTTCCTGAATCATGACCGATCTACATAGAATGGATAAAGAAAGGGAGACAATAACCAAAAGGATATTAAACCTCACCCTGGAGATCATTTACCTGCTGATCGGAGAGGTGAGGAGGATTCTGGGAGGTCACATGACATCACTCTTATTTCTATTAATAAAACACAAACCTGACCGGAGAGGTGAGGAGGATTCTGGGAGGTCACATGACATCACTCTTATCTCTATTAATAAAACATAGATCTGACCGGAGAGGTGAGGAGGATTTTGGGAGGTCACATGACATCACTCTTATTTCTATTAATAAAACACAAACCTGACCGGAGAGGTGAGGAGGACTCTGGGAGGTCACATGACATCACTCTTATCTCTATTAATAAAACACAGACCTGACCGGAGAGGTGAGGAGGATTCTGAAGGGTGACATGGAATCAATCTATAATACACAGACTTGACTAGAGATAAGATCTTTGGGGAGAATATATGATATCACCGTTACTATTTTTGATTCACAGGATTACACAGTGGTGAGGAAGACATCTGATGATCACGTGACACCTAACTGTCATCCCTATGTGTCCAGAGAAAGGTGCAGGAGTCATCATCCCATCATGAATCCTCCATCTTCCCCCCTGACACCTAAAACCAAAAATGACAAGAAGATTCTAGAAGTCACCCAGAAGATCATTGAGCTGCTGACAGGAGAGGTGAGCGGTGCCGGGAATTCTGGGACATTATCCAGTAACAGACAAGGGATGTGTCTGGATGGTGACTGTATCATTGTGTGTGTCAGGTTCCTATAAGGTGTCAGGATGTCACTGTCTATTTCTCCATGGAGGAGTGGGAGTATATAGAAGGACACAAGGATCTCTACAAGGACGTCATGATGGAGAAGCGGCCGCCCCTCACATCACCGGGTAACAGGAGACATTAATTTCTTGTATTGAGGATCCCCCTAGATACACACATCCTCTGATATAAAGACATAGAAACAATGTATTCAGTCAGTGTGTGTGTTTCTTACAGATGGATCCAGTAACAGAAATCCCCCAGAGAGATGTCCCCGTCCTCTGTATTCCCAGGACTCCACACAGGAAGATCAGGAGATCCCTCAGGAAGTTCACGTAAGATTCTTAAATGTTGATCCCATGTTTAAGCATGTGTAGTGATGAATGCGTTCATGATCCTGTTATTTTAATGCATTTATACTGTTTTATGTTTAGTGCTTTGTATTTCATACAGTTTGAAGACCTTTTTGTAATTAAAGTTGAAGCTGTAGATGAAGAAGAGCCTGATGTGATTGATGACGAGCCGTACAAGCAAGAGGAAATCCCAGAGATTTGCACAGGTGAGTAATAAACACTTACACCCTCCTCTTTTACAATTGGCACTTTTGGGTTAGGGGAGGGGGGGTACCTGGTTTTGACAGGTACCAGCTTCTACTTCCAGTTGGATCCGAGTGGAACTTCAGGCCCCCCTCCTTCCCCCACAGCCCTCTGGGACATATCACAGGTCCCAGAAGACTGCGGAACCATTCACAAAGAGCAGCCTGCTTGCGCATTCGTGCATCAGGAAGCTGGTTGGGAAGCCGCAAGGCTTTGCTGCTTGTTTCCCTTAGTTAACTGCCTGCCGACCAGCTGCAACAGCGGCTGGTCAGCAAGCAGCTAACTAAGGGGAAGGTCGGCTCTGTTCCGCTAAACGATGTACCTGTACGTCGCTTCACGGGACCGCTAGTATGGGTGTGTGCGCACACCCGTTCGCCGCAGGGGAAGCTAATCAGCGGGTCCGGCGACGGCGGTTGCCGCCGGGCATCCGCGATTGCTCCCCATGGAGACAGAACGGCGGTCTGCCGTTGTAAAGACGGCAGACCGATGTTCTGTCAGTGATGAACATAGGGATCCTGTGTTCCTCCCATTTAGGAACACAGGTCTCTGTGTTCATGTAGTAAGCCCTTCCCCCCCACAGTTAGAAAGCACCCCCTAGGGACACATTGAACCCTTTGATCGCTCCTGGTGTTAACCCCTTTCCTGCCAGTGTCATTATTACAGTAACAGTGCATATTTTTTAGCACTGATTACTGTAGTAATGTCACTGGTCCCCCCAAAAGTGTCACAAATGTCAGTTAGGGGTCCGATCTGTCCGCCCCAATGTCGCAGTCCCGCTAAAATTCGCTGATCCCCGCCATTACTAGTAAAAAAAGACATAACTCTTTTCTGCCAATTAGTAAGCATTTCATTTCCTGCACCTTTTCCTCTTCCCCTTAGATGGAAAACACAACAGTTATAATACAGAGGAGTGCTCCATTATCCTTCCCAATGGTGGATTACATGATGAGGTCATGTCAGAGTCTCCAGAAGAAGACCCGGTCACTGCAAGTTTCCATCCAGCAGCTCACAGCAGAAGCCGGTCATGGGATCCCTCTGCGCTAAGAGGGTGTTCTCCTGACACCTCACCTCCTGTTCCCCATCCTGCAACTCACAGCAGAAGCCGGCTGTGGGATCCCTCTGCGCTCAGAGGGTATTCTTCTGACACCTCATCTCCTGTTCCCTATCCTGCAGCTCACAGCAGAAGCCGGTCATCAGATCCCTCAGCGCTCACAGGGTGTTCTACTGAGCCCTCACCTCCTGTTCCCCTTCCTGCAGCTCACAGCAGAAGCCGGCCGTGGGATCCCTCTGCGCTCAGAGGGTGTTCTTCTGACACCTCACCTCCTGTTCCCCATCCTGCAGCTCACAGCAGAAGCCGGCTGTGGGATCCCTCTGCGCTCAGAGGGTATACTTCGGACACCTCATCTCCTGTTCCCTATCCTGCAGCTCACAGCAGAAGCCGGTCATCAGATCCCTCAGCGCTCACAGGGTGTTCTTCTGAGCCCTCACCTCCTGTTCCCCTTCCTGCAGCTCACAGCAGAAGCCGGTCATCAGATCCCTCAGCGCTCACAGGGTGTTCTTCTGAGCCCTCACCTCCTGTTCCCCTTCCTGCAGCTCACAGCAGAAGCCGGCCATCGGATCCCTCTGCGCTCAGAGGGTGTTCTCCTGAGCCCTCACCTCCTGTTCCCCATCCTGCAGCTCACAGCAGAAGCCGGTCATGGGATGCCTCTGCACTCACAGGGTGTTCTCCTGAGCCCTCACCTCCTGTTCCCCATCCTGCAGCTCACAGCAGAAGCCGGCCGTGGGATCCCTCTGCGCTCAGAGGGTGTTCTCCTGAGCCCTCACCTCCTGTTCCCCATCCTGCAGCTCACAGCAGAAACCGGTCATCGGATCCCTCTGTGCTCACAGGGTGTTCTCCTGAGCCCTCACCTCCTGTTCCCCATCCTGAAGCTCACAGCAGAAACCGGTCATCGGATCCCTCTGTGCTCAGAGGGTGTTCTCCTGACACCTCACCTCATATTCCCCTTCCTGCAGCTCATAGAAGGGGTGCTACATTCGCATGCCCTGAATGCAGCAAATGTTTTTTCCACAGAGCAAACCTTATCTCCCACCAGAGGACACATACTGAGCAGAAGCCTTACTCCTGTTCCACATGCTGCAAATGTTTTAAGCAGAGGGCCCATCTCATCAGCCACTTGAAGAGCCATTCCGGCATGAACAATTTCTCTTGCTCCCAGTGCGGCAAATTCTTCAAGTGGAAGTCTAACTTTATCAAACACGAGAGGACACACACCGGGGAAAAGCCCTTCTCCTGTTCTACGTGCGGGAAGTGTTTTGCGCAAAAATCCGATGTAGTAAAACACAAGCGGATTCACACGGGAGAGAAACCATATGCGTGCTTGGAATGTGGCAAATCGTTCACAGACCAGTCTCACCTTGTTAAGCACCAGAGGATCCACACAGGGCATTATCCCTTTTCCTGTGTGGCATGTGGGAAAGGGTATTCTCAGAAATCCCACCTGGAAACCCACCAGCGAATGCACGCGGGAGAGAGGCCGTATTCCTGTTCATTGTGTGGGAAGTGTTTCTCGGAGAAGTTTATCTTGGTACGGCACGAGAAGGCCCACGAAGGGAAGAAGCCGTACTCTTGCTCGGAGTGTGGGAAATGTTTCCTGCAGAAATCAGAACTGGCTAAGCATCAGAGGACGCACACAGGGGAGAAGCCGTATTCCTGCCCTGAATGTGGCAAATGCTTTGCTCAGAATGCTGACCTGGCCAGACATCAGAGGACACACACCGGGGAAAAGCCTTTTGCATGCACTGAGTGCGGGAGGTGTTTTACGCAAAAGTCAAATCTAGTGGCTCATCGAAAAATGCACCTGGCTGAGAACCTTTGAAATAGCACTAAAGCCGGCCATAGATGGTTTGAATCTTAGCAGGTTCAGCAGGGACCGGCCGGGATTCGATACATCTATGGGTAGGCTGATTGTATTGTTCGACCTGGGTATAATCAGCCTGCCCATAGATGGTTTGAATCTTCGCAGGTTCAGCAGGGACCGGTCAAGATTCGATCCATCTATGAACAGGTTGATTGTATTGATCGACTTGGGTACAATAAGCCTGCGCATTGATGGTTCGAATCTTAGCAGGTTCAGCAGGGACCGGCTGGGATTTGATCCATTTATGGGCAGGCTGATTGTATTGATCGACCTGGGTATAATCAGCCTGCCCATAGTTGGTTCGAATCTTCGCAGGTTCAGCAGGGACCGGGCGAGATTCGATCCATCTATGAGCAGGTTGATTGTATTGATCTCAGAATATAATGAAAATATAAATAATTATAAAGTCACACCCAGCACCTACGAAACCCTATTGAATACGTGCCCAGCTGCTACTATGAATATAAATCAAATGCAAAAAAACAATGATGAGAAAAATAGTCCATAAAGTATCGACCACAATCCGCCATCACACTAGTAGCGCTAAACTCTATATCTCCACGCGGGTAGTAGTCAAAGCACCCTAAAGATCACCAGTGAATGACAGCCCCAAAAATTGGTGATAAGTCCTGTGTTGGTCAATAGTAGATGTTCCACACAAGTGCCACTTCCACCACGTGAAAATCAATGAAGGTGGCTGCTAATAAGCCTTGTATCACTAATCTTAGGCAGGGACCCGAAAAGAATCTTCTCCACCTCCAAGCATTAGAAAGGCATACATATATAGTGGTGCAGGCCTGCAGGAAAAGACGTAGAGACGAAACGCGTCCGGGAGCGTGACCTCCGAGAGCGAACACCGGTCAGTGCGGAATCACCCAGATTTCACCAGCAAGCAGCAGGTGTAAGAGACCGCACTACTAGCGTATTATTCATTGTGGAATTATGCCTTTATCTTCTTTTAAAATGTGAGTGGCTTTTATTGCTTTGTGGTTTCAATAAATGTTTTAAAACGGAATTACGCTATGTGATGTAATTTACACCCCTATATATGTATGCCTTTCTCATGCTTGGAGGTGGAGAAGATTATTTTCGAGTCCCTGATACAAGGCTTATTAGCAGCCACCTTCTGGTGAGTGCAATTCCAAGGGGAGTGATTTTCACGTGGTGTGGTGGAAGTGGCACTTGTGTGGAACATCTACTATTGACCAACACAGGACTTATCACCAATTATTGGGGCTGTCATTGACTGATGATCTTTAGGGTGGTTCAATTACTACCCAATGGTTACTACCTGATACTAGATGGTTCGAATCTTAGTAGGTTTAGCAGGGACTGGCCGGGATTCGATCCATCTATGGGCAGGCTGATTGTATTGATCAACTTGGGTACAATAAGCCTGCCCAAAGATGGTTTGAATCTTCGTGGGTTTAGCAGGGACTGACCAGAATTAGATCCATCTATGGGCAGGCTGATTGTATTGATCAACTTGGGTACAATAAGCCTGCCCATAGATGGTTCGAATCTAAGTGGGTTTAGCAGGGACCGGCCGAGATTCGATACAGCTATAAGCAGGTTAATTGTGTTGATCAACTTGGGTGCAATGAGCCTGCCCATAGATGGTTCAAATCTTAGCAGGTTCAACAGGGACTGGCCGAGATTCGATCCATCTATGGGCAGGCTGATTGTATTTATCGACTTGGGTACAATGAGCCTGCCCATAGATGGTTCAAATCTTAGCAGGGACCGGCCGAGATTTGATCCATCTATGGGCAAGCTGATTGTATTGATCGACTTGGGTACAATCAGCCTGCGCATTGATGGTTCGAATCTTAGCAGGTTCAGCAGGGACCGGCTGGGATTTGATCCATTTATGGGCAGGCTGATTGTATTGATCAACTTGGGTACAACCAGCCTGCCCATAGATGGCTTGAATCTTAGTAGGTTCAGCAGGGACCGGCCGAGATTCGGTCCATCTATGGGCAGGCTGATTGTATTGATCGTCTTGGATACAATAAGCCTGTCCATAGATGGTTTGACTCTTAGTAGGTTTAGCAGGGACTGGCCGAAATTCGATCCATCTATGGGCAGGATGATTGTACCCAAGTTGATCCATTGGTTGATTTGGATACAACCAGCATGTTGGATTTTTGGAATTGGATTATTGCCACTGGCTATACCCACTAGCAATAATCACTGTGTTGGATGGCTCCCTGTTCTCCCCCTTCTGGAAAACACAATAGCTACGGAGGAGGGATTCCCCCATCAACGCTGATTGTGTTGATGGGAGAATCAAGTGGTTTTCTTTGCTGCAACCCGTGCTTGCAAGAAAATCGCATCATCTATTTTTGCAGGGTGCCCAAACTTTTGCTGATGCCATTTTCTTTGTTTTCTGTAATTTTGAAAGTGTCAATGATGGAAATAAAATCTAACTTTTGTTGACATTATATATTATATATTATAAGAATGTCTAATCTGTAATTTGATGCCTTTTGGAGATTTTTCCATCTTTCCTTGGCTTCTTTATGCACATTAATACAAATTTTTACCTGGGGTGCCCAAACTTTCGATAACTGCTGTACAGTATATTCATAAATGCCCCGTGTGAAGGCCGTGTACCCAGGTCAAATCATGACTTTTAGCTGACCTTGTGGCCACACTGAGCTTTGCTTCACTTCAATAGGTCACGGGGCTCCCAGGTCTGCTCACCCGATCCTAGTTTTCAGGAAGCAAAGCAAGCTAAGGTCACCAGGATCCAACAGTCCATAAACACCATACACTGCTCCAGGTAGGTACACCCTGACTGAGCTCCAGAAACTGGTCAGGTGCCAGTACTGGTGTTATGCTTTAACCACTTGCCGACCGGCCACAGTATATTTACTGCAGCAGTCAGCCCCTCACAGGCAAAGCGACGCTAGCCTGTGAGGCTCTAGGGAGCGAGCGCGCACCCCCGGAGGCGCGATCCGGCTCGCTCACGGACCCCCCCCCCCCGCGCGTGTGAGCGGCGGACCCGATGTCCGCCGCTCACTCGCGATCGTCAGTTACACCGGGAGAAAGGCAGGCAGCTAATGTAAACACGGCCGCCTGTCATTCTCCCTTGTGTAACAGCAGAGATCATATGGTCCTGCTATGTAGGACCGTAGATCTCTGCTGTTACATGAAAAGCCACATCCAATCACAGTTAGAAGCACGCCCCTAGGGACACACTTGACCCCTCCTTCTCAAATAAAGTTAACCCCTTCCCTGCCAGTGTCATTTTTACAGTAACAGTGCATATGTATAGCACTGATTACTGTAGTAATGTCACTGGTACCCCCAAAAAATGTCAGTCAAGGGTCCGATCTGTCCGCCACAATGTCGCAGTCCCGCAAAAAAAATCGCAGATCGCCGCCATTACTCGTTAAAAAAAAACAACAAAAATGACAAACATCTTTCCCTTTGTTAGTAAACGAAAAAACCTTTGGGCAAACCAATCAAAATACGCTTTTTGCATGCAATTTTGTTTACCAAACATATGTAGCAGAAAACAAATTGGCCTAAAATGTTAAAAGATTTTGATTTTTACATTTTTTTGGGGGGAATTTCATATAAAAAAATGTGAAAAATATTATTTTTGAAAAATTGTCGCTCTTTTTTTGTTTATAGCGCGTGATCAAAAAATCGCACAGGTGATCAAATACCACCAAAAGAAAGCTCTATTTGTGGGGAAAAAAAGGACGTCAATTTCATTTGGGCACAGCGTCGCATGATCGCGCAATTGTCCGTTAAAGTCACGCAGTGCCGAATCGCAAAATAGGCCCTGGTCAGGAAGGGGGTAAAATCTTCCGGGGCTTAAGTGGTTAAAATGACCCGGTCAGGTTCCCTGCAATAGAAAAGGTACTATACCCCCCTCTTTCATGGCTTGTGTCTCCTACTTCCTCTCCATCTCAGCATTGCAGCCTCCATCAGAATCTTCAGCATTTGACAATTTCAGGTCTGTCTGACGTCTCTGTACCTGCCGCACGCTGAGGGCCTGTCCTCCGACCCCTTCATTGCTGACAGGCTGCTAGCATTCTTCAGGAGGGCAATAACAGCAGATTGTGTGTGTCTCAGTATTAGGTATCCAATGACACCTTGGGGACCTTCAAAGGATGGATGACCGCACATTGATACCAGTAAAACTCCCATTAAAAGGTCAACAATATCACAGAGGGGGAGCAATTTTAACGTGTTTTACTCCAGAGGCGCTTGATCAGATGATTAAGCACCCCTGGCATGAAACGCGTTAACATTTGCTCTCCCTCTGTGTGTTGTGATATTGTGGACCTTCGACCTGCTGCAATAGAAATCTGGGTTTAACTGGTATCAGTATGCGGTCATCCAGCCTCGAGCGATGATCGAGATATTGTGGACCTTCAAATTGCTGCAATAGAAATCTCAATATGCGGTCATCCATCCTCGTCTCTTTGAAGGTCCCCCAAGGTCTCATTGGATACCTAATAGAGACCTATACCAGGTGGAACACATAATCTGCTGGTAATGCCCTCTTGAAAAATGCTAGCAGCCTGTCCGCAATGAAGGGGTCGGAGGAAGGACCCTAAGCAGGCGGCAGGTACAGAGACACCAGACAGTCCTAAAGCTCATTTCTGTAGCTGCAGGCAATGTGGAGTAATTCATCATCAATTTATTTACAATCAGTCTTTAATATTGATTGGACCCTGGGCAAACATTTTTTTTTTGGGCCCTTCTGAATCCATATATCAACTATGTGCAGGCTCAAGGGGCAGCTGCTTTGGATCCTACAACATTGACTGGGCCTGGGGCAGCTGCCCCTTTTGCCCTGCGTTAAAGACAACCCTGTGTACAATGTCACTGACTATGACTCTGTCCATTCAGAAAAGGAAGGAGCTGGTAAATTACATATTTACCGACCCCTTCCTGGTTCTCTATTGTGACACATCCCCTGCAGCAGCCGGCAGGAGAGGGAAGGAAGCACAGTGGGGGGGGGGGGGGGGGGCAGGGGAGCACACAGGGGCCCAGAGACAGCAGAACACAAGTGAACTGGATAGGAGGAGTGGCGGGGGCAGCATACAGAGGAACCAATCTCCTCCATTTTCCTCCTGCAGCTACAGGAGTAAAAAGGAGGACAGTGATTTCTCTACATGCTGCCCCCGCCGCCCCTCCTATTCAGGTGTACAGGGGAGCCACACAGGCCCCCTGAAGCATGGGGCCTGGTTGCAATTGCAACCCCTGTAGTTATGCCCCTGCCTTCTGCAGTGCACTCATTTATGTTTTTGGTTGTAACATGACAAAATGTGGAAAATTTCAAGGGGTATGAATACTTTTTCAAGGCACCGTATATCTCTACGAGAGATCACAGATGGTTTGTGGATAACAAAAGACTATTTATAGCGGGAGTATTTATTAAAAATGGGGCAAAATCGAATGTTCTCAGGCTATATGCGCTGCAGTTCGAGTGTTATTTACTGAAAAAAAGTGTGAATGGGGAAAATACCGCATAATGGCCACTAGATGGAGGAGAGGAGTATACTTATTTCCTATGATACTCAGCCCCATATTAGGGACCATAATGCATTTTTTTTTCCCCTTTCACATTGATTTTGTTTTTTAATGAATAACATTCGATCTGCAGAGGATACGGCTTGAGAACATTCGATTTTGCCCCATTCGCACAGAACAATATTACATGTTATTATAATAAACGAACAGCTATATCAGATCAACGCCATTATTAGACATCGTCTGTTTTATAATTATTTGCGGATGCTGATATTTATTCAATTCACATTGAAACAGTATTGGGTTTTAAAGGTTGGTGATTTGTTCAGTAACACACCTCCTGCACATCTGCTCTGGATGAAGGAGCACAGGAGGCACCTTTGGACAGCAGCATTTTCAGTCTGGGGGGGGGGGGGGCAAGTGTTAGATTTACTAGCAGATTCAGATGCAGTAACACATTGAAGCCAAACTCCAGCTCACACTTTATAATCAGTTACAGCAAACAGTTGTTTTTCCTTTTAGGATAAAAGTTTTACATGAATAAATAAATAAATAAAAGCTGATCATTGTAAGCACCCTTGTCAGTGGTTTTCTCATCCGTGTAATCTGATACATTCTGCTGGAGAGCTTGTACCTTTGGAAAACAACAGAATAGCTGGCTGAATCACTGGAAGAAAGAAAACTAATGCAGCCATCACATCTAAGAATTGACATGCTGCAATGTAATAAATGTTTGCAAAATGGCAAAATGATTTGTGGTTCACCATTTGAGCATTGCATCACTGGCCATACACTATACAATGTGATTGTACAATCTGGGTTCAATGTCCTATAAACATAGCAAAACTATGGATTTCATACAGCTGTCAGTGTTCACTGTGCTGCCCTTCCTGTGTCCTCATGTCTCCAGTGTGTCCTCATGTCTCCAGTGTGCCCTGCGTGTCCTCATGTCTCCAGTGTGCCCTGCATGTCCTCGTGTCTCCAGTGTGCCCTGCATGTCCTCGTGTCTCCAGTGTGCCCTGCATGTCCTCATGTCTCCAGTGTGCCCTGCATGTCCTCGTGGCTCCAGTGTGCCCTGCATGTCCTCGTGGCTCCAGTGTGCCCTGCATGTCCTCATGTCTCCAGTGTCTCCTGCATGTCCTCGTGTCTCCAGTGTTGTCTGCGTGTCCTTGTGTCTCCAGTGTGCCCTGCGTGTCCTCGTGTCTTCAGTGTGCCCTGCATGTCCTCGTGTCTCCAGTGTGCCCTGCGTGTCCTCGTGTCTCCAGTGTGCCCTGCGTGTCCTTGTGTCTCCAGTGTGCCCTGCGTGTCCTCGTGTCTCCAGTGTGCCCTGCATGTCTTCCTGTCTCCAGTGTGCCCTGTGTGTCCTCGTGTCTCCAGTGTGCCCTGCGTGTCCTCGTGTCTCCAGTGTGCCCTGCATGTCTTCCTGTCTCCAGTGTGCCCTGCATGTCCTCGTGTCTCCAGTATGCCTTGCGTGTCCTCGTGTCTCCAGTGTGTCCTGTCTGTCCTCATGTCTCCAGTGTGCCCTGCATGTCCTCGTGTCTCCAGTGTGCCCTGCATGTCCTTGTGTCTCCAGTGTGCCCTGCATGTCCTCGTGTCTCCAGTGTGCCCTGCATGTCCTTGTGTCTCCAGTGTGCCCTGCATGTCCTCATGTCTCCAGTCTGCCCTGCGTGTCTTCCTGTCTCCAGTGTGCCCTGCATGTCCTCGTGTCTCCA
>NC_138776.1:251797291-251804791 GCF_965119305.1 Pelophylax lessonae
GCAGCTGACCCAGTGAACAGAACCACACCAGACTCATGTGCTGGAGTTCCACCCGTTTTTGTGTTTATTAAAAGTAGGGATCGACTGATTATTGGCAAAGCCGATATATTGAGGGCCGATATGCACTTTCCCCGATATATTGGAATCGGCCACCAAGGTGACCGATATTGTCGTTTTTTTTCGGAAAGTGCTTTTACCGGAGTGATGGCTGCAGCTAGAGGCATCACCCCGGTACCGGCGTCCATAGCCGACAGTTGCCTGTCTTGTGATGACAACCGATGCGGCTGAGAAGCCACTCGGCTGTCATTACAAGGAGCGGGACCTTGCACAAAGGTGAATAAAGCTTTGGACCCTTCTGAAGAACCTTTGGTGCGCTGATGACATTTCTTCACTCAGATTGTCTGCGGTTTCCAGCCGGTAGTCATTAGAGCACCCAGCATTATTACAGTAATTTCCATGAATGTGTGAGTGGGCAATATTGTGTTTGGACTTGCAATTTTTTATGTCACACGGTATTTGCGCAGCGGTCTTTTAAACACAATTTCTTTGGAACAAAAGCACTTTTTTGAATTTTTAATGTACAAAAACACAATATAATACCCAATTTTTTGATAAAATTTAAAAGATGATGTTGTGCTGAGTAGATGGATAAAAAAACGTGTCGCGCTCTAAAATTGTGCACGCCTGTTCAACGGCGACAAACAACGTAAATTTTTCTATCCATAGGCGACTCCTAAAAAGCCTTTACAGGTTACCACCACAGGGAAACAGGAGAGGACGGACAGACAGGATCACCTCCCCCCCCCCCCCCCCCCCCCCCCTCGATGCAGCAGCAGCAGGCGGCAGCTTTGGCTTCTTCCCTGTCTTTTGCATCTCCTCCCTCCTCTTCCATGCCCAATGGCATGGCTTCTCCTTTCGGCCAATCGGGAAACGGGTCTCAAAACCCGCTTCCTGATTGGCCAGGAGGAGGATCCGTGTGACAATAGCGAATTTTCATTCGCTATTGTGACACAACTGGGTGGGCTCGGGTGCATTGCTCTGCGCCCTGAGCCCACCCTTTTTTTAGCCATGTGAGAGCCTCTGGCTCTAATCACATGGCTAAAAAAAAAAAAAAAGCCCCATTGAACTCCATGCGTCCGGTGCCCCGCATGTAGATTAGGGGGCCGGACGCATGGATAGGGGGGGCTTTGCCTATTTAAAAATGGCGCTGTTTACATCCTGGAAAACCGGAAGGGCTCATCGCTTCCGGTTTTCTATATACTAGAGGTTATCAGAGCTGTCCCGGTCTCTATTTACCTCTATGATCAGCCAATGTAAGTGCTGGCTGGTCGTTTAGGTCTCTTGGTGGGACAGGAGAACCTGAGAAAGTTGCAGGAGTAGTGGGAGGCAGCATCTCAGTATCACCACTTGAAATCCATTAATGTATGGGTACATCGCTGGTCTTCAAGCGATTAAAGTAAGATCCCTTTGACGTGGCATTCCAATCAGTTCCATCTGCCAGTTTTTCAGGTGAACCTAATCAGAAGGTCCATGGAGCCCTATGAAGGGGGGGATGTAAATGGACTTGTTTCCGTTGATACCCGCCTACCTCCAGGTCATTTTCTTTTTTTGAGGATTGGATCTGAGGTAGCCTGATGTATATGGACAGTGGAGTCCATTTATACCTGGCCGCCCGTAGAGATGACAGGGGTCCGCTTGTGTCTGCCGAACATGGATGTGATATCCCTCTGTTTCGGGTCCCATCAGCAGAGGATCTGCTCACAGACTTCGCTCTGTGTGAAAGGCTCCTATCGGGCATATCTACCGAGAGGCAAACAAGGCGTTTGCCTTGGGCGGCATTTTTCTCCCAAGCAGTAGGACAGAGGCAGCTCTTTATCCACTTCCCTTTTCAGTGTTTGTACAAGGATGATGCCTGCAGGTATAGTTTTTTAGAGCCCGTAGTCGACTCTCTTGTAGTGACAATCGGAGAGGCTTACTAGCCATCGATTGCTTTTACAAGCAGCAGGAGGGAACGCCTTCCGCTGCTCTCTCAGGCTCTCCCGCCCCACCAGGAGACCCGAGCAACCACCTTGGTGCAAATGGCGGACATGCTAATTCTGGTGTTCAATGGAAAAAGCCACTTCGAGTTCCACTGTGCCGGGCAGTGAGCATAAAGCTCACTAGAGGAAGTCGGACCCTCAGGCCACCCTCATGAAGTCTGTTTCTGATTGTTTGGTCCGAGAGGTCCTTTTGTAAGGCTCTGGCAGGGCTCATCCTGTTCCTCCTTGCACAAAGGAGCAGATACCGGTCCTGCTGATGGGTTAAGGACCTTCTACGGCCTTGTCCAGCTCTCCTAGAGTAACTGCCTGTCTCCTGGCATATCCTCCATGCTCTTGAGACTGTGCTGAGAGACACAGCAAACCTTCTGGCAATGGCACGTATTGATGTGCCATCCTGGAGAAGTTGGACTGCCTGTGCAACCTCTATAGGGTCCAGGCAGGGCCGCTGATAGGGGGGGACCACCAGCTTATTTGTAGGGGGCCGAGCACACAGGGAGGCCCACACAGAGAGGGGGATTAGTGATGGACAACAAATACAGAAATCTTCCTCCAGCACCTGAATCTGATCTCTGTTCCTCTCCCTGCTAACCGCTTTTATCTGCTGAGAAAGACAGTTGTTCCTCACTAATCCCCCCTCCCTGTGTGGGCCCCCCTCCATGCACTGGCTCTAATGTTATCTCTTCTCAGGAGTTTATTTGTAACTTTGTTTCTCTCCCTCTGTCTCTCTGATCACTGAGCTCCAACTGCCCAGCCTGTATATTTTTTTCATCTCATCTTCATTTTTATTTATTAACATGGGTTTCTTTTTTTTTTTTTAGATTTAGCAGGAATTATGTGAGTTATGTTTGTTGTCTGCTAATAGGGATTTTGTTGTAATTTTAGCTAAATATATCTTTAATATTTTCTTGGGGGGGGCCCTGCCAGGTAGTCTGTATGGGGCCCCGCAATTTCTAACAGCAGCCCTGGGTACAGGTATCCCCTCATGCTACCAGTAGTGACACTGGCTCTAGCCAAATGCAAAACTAGTGAAAAACAGTCATAAAAGATTAGTAGGGGGAAAAAAAAGGTCAGCGGCCTCCACCTATAAAACCATTCCTGTTTTGGAGGTCGTCTCATTATTGCCCATCTAGTGCACCTGTTAATTCCATTAACACCAAAGCAGCTGAATATAATTAACAACCCCCTCTGCTACTTAAAGTGGAGTTCCATCCATTTTAGTGACTTTAGATCTATGTAATCCCCTTTAAAACGACTTTTACCAATGGAAATTTTTTTTTTTTTTTGCTAGTAAATACCTTATTTTCTGCTTTATTTATCCTCTTCTCACTTCCGGGTCCGGTCGGCGATTACGTCATTCGGCGATTCGCAGTGTGTGCTGGGATGTATTTCAGGGCATGAAATCTCGCAGTATTACACAGGAGATGAGCTGTACTGCGTGCTCTGCCCCGCCTCCTCTCAGTGAGCTGTATGTATGTATTGTATTGAGGCTGTGCTCCGCCCCGCCTCCGCCCAGTGAGCGAGGACTGAAAGCATTATATCCTCACTGAGCTCACTGAGAGGAGGCAGGGCGGAGGCGGGGCGGAGCACGGCCTCAATACAATACATACATACAGCTCACTGAGAGGAGGCGGGACGGAGGCGGGGCAGAGCACGCAGTACAGCTCATCTCCTGTGTAATAATGCGAGATTTCATGCCCTGAGATACATCCCAGCACACCCTGCGAATCGCCGAATGACGTAATCGCCGACCGGACCCGGAAGTGAGAAGAGGATAAATAAAGCAGAAAATAAGGTATTTACTAGCCACAAAGAAAAAAAAAAAACTTTCCATTGGTAAAAAATCGTTTTAAAGGGGATTACATACATCTATGTAATCCAATTTATTAAAAATGGGTGGAACTGCACTTTAACTGACCAGATCAATATTCCAGGAGTTTAATTGACCTAATGCTATATTCTGTTTAAAAAGTGTTCCTTTAATTTTTTTTGCACAGTGTATATACAGTAGAGCTGCACGATTCTGGCCAAAATGAGAATCACAATTTTTTTGCTTGGAATAAAGATCACGATTCTCTGTGTACATTATAAAAAAAATTGGGATAACTTTACGGTTTTGTTTTATTTTTTTTATTCCTTAAAGTGTATTAATTGCGTTTGAAAGACTGCTGCGCAAATACAGTGTGACATAAAAATTTACAACAATCACCATTTTATTCTGCAGGGTCTCTACTAAAAAAAAAATACCTAAATGTTTGGGGGTTCTAACTACTTTTCTAGGAAAAATAAACTGATTTAACTTGCAAGCAACAAGTGTAGGAAAAAGGTTTAGTCTTTAAGAGGTTAAACTTCCTTCCTCCGGCAGAGGGAAAGAAAAGATACAATGTAATCATTTGTGTTTACAGTTCAGTGGGAGACTAATGCTGATAGGCTTTTGCGGGAGGCTTTTTTTTTTTATGACAGCTGCTCCCTCATAACTATGTAAAGAATCGAGCAAGTGTCATGTTAAGATCGTCAGGGGGAGTGAATCGCGATCTCGATTCTGTTACGATTAATCGTGCAGCTCTAATATACAGTATATATAATGTTTAGGGGTTCCAAGTAATTTTCTAGCAAAAAATACTGATATTTCTATGTAAACAAAAAGCATCAGAAAACACGGGGTCCTAATAGGAAAGCACAACATTTTTTGCTGATGACCGATTTCCTGTTCACAGGTGCCAGCCATGCCAAACTGCATCGTCGCCGGTTGCACCAGCAAGCAG
Organism: Pelophylax lessonae; assembly: GCF_965119305.1. Classification (NCBI taxonomy): domain Eukaryota; kingdom Metazoa; phylum Chordata; class Amphibia; order Anura; family Ranidae; genus Pelophylax; species Pelophylax lessonae. The sequence goes on from NC_138776.1 coordinate 251,802,093, forward strand.
AACAAACCCGACTCCATGAAAGGGGTAATTTTACACGTCTTCCCTCCACACCTAGACAGGATTAAAATTTGGCTGCTGCAAACAGGACAGGACTTCGGAGATCTGGACGAGTTTGCACAAAAAGTCTTAGATGGCAAAAGAACTGACGCTTTCAGATTGTGCTCTGTTCATTTCACACCCCAATGTTACCTTGAGCGTGCTTCAAAGAAAGCGCTAAGAGCCGACGCAGTGCCCACGATCTTTCACAACAGAGAAGCAACGAGTCTCCATTCTAAACAAAGATACAGACTGATGACTTCAGAAAATGGGTACGGTACTGTTAGGTTTGTAGTCAACCCGGAATATTTCATGTTTTTACCTTTTAACATATTTCCTTCATATAAAGGTGTTTCTTCCAGAACAGATCTCTACCGCAAAAAGAAAGAGGCAAGCACACAAACCTGTCCACTTCTTGGCGCGAACACCGTGAAGGTAGGTACTAATATCTTGATATGCTGAGAATTTCACGAAAAGATGGCGCCAAGGCTTTTAAAAAAAAAAAAAAAAAACTTCACAGCATTTTTAATCTCTTTTGAAGTCTCTTCGGTCGAAAGCACACGTCGTTACCGATCCACACAAAATAGACGAGATAAGAAAAGCCTTCACCAAAAGGATATTCGATCTCACCCTGGGGATCATCTACCTGCTGACCGGAGAGGTGAGGAGGATTCTGGGAGGTCACATGACATCACTCTTATCTCTATTAATAAAACACAGACCTGACCGGAGAGGTGAGGAGGATTCTGGGAGGTCACATGACATCACTCTTCTCTCTATTAATAAACACAGACCTGACCGGAGGGGTGAGGAGGATTCTGGGAGGTCACATGACCTCCTTATCTCTATTAATAAAACACAGAGCTGACCGGAGAGGTGAGGAGGATTCTGGGAGGTCACATGACATAACTCTTATCTCTATTAATAAAACACAGACCTGACTGGAGAGGTGAGGAGGATTCTGGGAGGTCACATGACATCACTCCTATCTCTATTAATAAAACACAGAGCTGACCGGAGAGGTGAGGAGGATTCTGGGAGGTCACATGACATCACTCTTATCTCTATTAATAAAACACAGACCTGACCGGAGAGGTGAGGAGGATTCTGGGAGGTCACATGACATCACTCTTATCTCTATTAATAAAACACAGACCTGACCGGAGAGGTGAGGAGGATTCTGGGAGGTCACATGACATCACTCTTATCTCTATTAATAAAACACAGAGCTGACCGGAGAGGTGAGGAGGATTCTGGGAGGTCACATGACATCACTCTTATCTCTATTAATAAAACACAGAGCTGACCGGAGAGGTGAGGAGGATTCTGCATAGCTCACCAAGACATTAGCATTTCAACATGTTTAAATCAAAAGGGTTGTAGAGAATTAATGCATGGTGTTAATTATTTTCTTTATATTGAAAGATCTTGGCATGTTTGTTTTAATACATAGGACTTTGCAGTGGTAAAGACTTCTGGTGAGCATGTGACATCCCACACCTATTCCCATATGTCAGGAGGATGGAGCAGTACCCAGAGCCCAACAATGGAGATTCCACCTCCCTCCTTGACACCTGAGAGAAACTACAAGAAGATTCTAGAAGTCACCAACCAGATCATTGAGCTGCTGAGAGGAGAGGTGAGCGGTGCCGGGAATTCTGGGACATTATCCAGTAACAGACAAGGGATGAGTCTGGATGGTGACTGTATCATTGTGTGTGTCAGGTTCCTATAAGGTGTCAGGATGTCACTGTCTATTTCTCCATGGAAGAGTCAAGGTATTTAGGACACAAGGACGTCACAATCGGGAACCCACATTATCAGGTAGATGAGATTAAAGGTCTTCCAGAAAATAAAATCTACCAGCTTTGCATCATGTAAACTAGTCTTGACAAAACCATGGTGTTCTGTTGTAATACTAGATAAGAAGGTATGTCTTTTTTGATTTTTAACTAATGTAGGGTGAAAATGCAGTAGAGATAAAGATTGAAGTAAAATCTGAACATGAAGAGTCGTATGTGGTGGGTGATGAGGTGTACATGAATGAGAAAATCCCTCCAGAGATCAGTACTAGTAAGTAATAAACAGTAAATACAGAGAAGAGTCCTTGCTCAGCCACTACAAAAATCTTTCACCCCCCCCCCCCTCCTCTGTCAGTAGACAGTAATGGGGGGACAGTATGTGCCCAGTGGGGGAGTTGGGAGCCATCAGCCTCTTTTGAACATACTAGTATGCTACTCAGAGCTAGGGATGATCGAACTTTTCAAAAGTTCGGTTCGGCCAGAACATCCGAACTTCCCGAAAGTTCGGCCCGGATTTCAGAACCCCATTGAAATCAATGGGACCCGAACTTCGGTAATCAAAAAACACCATTTTGAAGCCCTGAAACCCAATAAATGCTCCTAAAAAGTGCCTATGGTTCTGGGTCATACCCCAGGGACTATTAATCACACAAAAAAAAGTTCTTAAAAATTGTCATTTTTGATAGAGAGCCAATTATTGAAAAAATTAAAAAAAAAAAAAAAAAAAAAAAATCTTTGGATTTAGTATCTGGGGGGTCTAAAAAGTGTACCGCTCTGTAGCATGTCTAGAACCATAAAAAAAGAGATTGTTTGTTTGTATTTTGTCACTTATAGAACAGGTTAGTGGCTTCTCGCTTTTCA